>NC_065920.1:52898729-52913673 GCF_024586455.1 Bactrocera neohumeralis | reverse complement strand
TGTCCTCCTCAAAAACTGCAACCATTGGACCACCTTAAACGTCGAAAATTTGCCAGTCTTGCCTTGGCAAAACTTGAAAAACGAATACGAGTTTTTAAGAAAATCTTTTTCTTAAACATATAAAACTGTCGATTCTATTTGAAGAAAATCCACAAAGCATTCACGAGAACCATTGCATTTATATAAATTCGACATGTGTTTTTTGGTCTGGTGAATCATCGGTCCGTACTTCCTTCGAAATGAAACTGGTGACACCGTTAATGTGAATGAAGAGTGGTATAGATCGATATAACCAACTTTTATGGCCGCAATTGGAAGAAAGAGATCTTGCCAACATCTGTTTCCAACAAGACGGCGCTATATGACTCAGAGCCCCTGCAACAACCGAATTATTGCGAGAAGTTAGAAGATTTGATTATTTCAAGAAATTGTGACATTCACGAGTTACTCCCTTGTTGTGGGGTTATTTGAAGTCATTGATCTCTAGCAATAAACCAGAGCTTCTTCAAGCCTTAGAAGTCAATATTGAACGGGCAATTTATAACTTATGACATGATTTAATGGAAAAAGTACACGAAAATTGGGTTCATCCAGTGGCGTAGCTAGGGGGCGAAGGAGCGTCGCCCCGGGCGCAACGTCTTGGGGCGGCAAAACGATCTTCGCTGATTTTTAAAACTCCATTTCGGGCAAAAATTCCTGCAAATTGTGTCAAAAGTGTACAAGATATAGGGCAAAAATGAGTTTTTTCTATGGCTTTTAATAAGATGTCATGTAAATTTACTACCAATTTCCTCAAAATCAAAAACCGTATTGAGAATTTTGGAACTTCAGAATTTGCGTGGCTTCTAGTTCCTAAATTTTATATACTTAATATCAAAGATATTTTGTTAAAAATTAACTTTTGTTCGAATCACCTCATGAAACTTGTAGGTAGGTAGATAAAGGAGAGCGGCAAAACATCCTTGGCCCCGGGCGCCCGAAGTTGTAGCTACGCCACTGGGTTCATCGAATTAGTTTCTGCCAAAGAAGTTGTGGAGGTCATTTGAAAGATTTTAGTGTATTCTTTCTTGAAAATAAATCATATTACTCTTATTGGAAAGCCCTATATCAGGTTTTGTGATCAATTTCCGTTTTTGTGAGTCGAAATCTTTCTGAAAAAGGTGAAAACTTACATTTATTTTTTTAGAACTAATAAATTATAAGCAAAACATTTCAAAAAAATCAAATACTTAAGTAATGACTAATAAGAAGTCTTTGAAAATGATAAAAGAAAGAAATTCATTGCACAACAAACATTAAAGTAAAATAATTTACGTCAATTTGAGATTGGGAAAAGTAATTGGAGGATTGTGGTTGATTTTTTAAGGCATTTAATAATGGTTTATCTCGATTTCCATCAAAACTACGAATGAAGATTTTGTCGAAACTCATACTGAAACTATAAAGACTTGAGTCTTATAGGCTTTAAACGCAACATTCCCACTATTTTTTGTAAATTTTAGTAGAAGTCTTTGTCTACTCGCTTTTCTGACATAACCGAGTTCATTACCGTCATTTATAGCATATTACATAGCCTCGAAGTACTTTATTTTCGTTCAAAATATCATCTCCAGAAATTTTGTTTTTAATAAAATTTGACACTCTCATTTTTGTATGACTGTGGTTGAGAGGATTTCATTATTATTCAGGGGCTCTACGCCATATAAATGTCATTAAATTTTGGCAAGTAGTTTCTTTGAAATTTATGTTATGTACTAACGTACTGCTATGAACAAAAATAGTAAGACTTTGTTCATAATATTAATAATTTAATCTATTTTTTTCAAAATTTATATCGTTCCCCTCAAACTGAACCCCTTGGTCCCAATACACTTGTTTTTTCCAATCTTCAGAAACAGTTGTTGAAGTCAATTTCGGAATAGCTTTCAATGCACTTAGCGATTCACGTTTAATTCTTCGATCTCTTTTTACGAATAGCTTCGTGCAAACGACGCATAACATGTAAATCGTCAATTCTCAAGCACCAATCTCTTTATTTTATTGATGGTTATAATCAGTTGATGTTGGTGGATGTCCTGATGTGGTTCGTAGAACGCGTTCTGGAACCGCTTTGTACAATTTGTACCAATCAAAAACACTTTGCTCGTAACAAACAATTATAATAGAAGTTTTTTCCAACATTCTGAACGATCCGCCACCAGAAATTTAATACCGCACACAAATGTAATGGGAACTTCTTTCACTCATTGTAAAAATCGCCGATTTTTAAACATATTTACTATGTGTTTCAGAAAGACAAGCGTATACTCAGTACTTTATGATTATTTTGTGACATTTGGCCAGATGTCACTTACAGTACTGCCAACCTACAAAAAAAAAATAAATATTTCGACAATCCATTCGTCACGTGAAATTTAAAATTAAAAAGTCTTCACTATATTAGTAAAGATAAGTTCTCCCTTTAACCGAAGTTACTCCCATTTGAACAACAGTTTTTAAAACGCATAACGAACGAACACTCGAATTTTTTATTGGACAAAACAGTTTTTTGCTAAACTGAGTTATAAAAAAACATTTGTTTTGCCTACGAAATCTGAAATTAAGCTCTATTAAAAACATGATTTTTGCTGTTATTTCGATGATGTATTGGGTTGTGGAAAAGTCTTTTCGTATAGTCCAATAAATGTCATTGCAGTCGCGGTATCTCCAGTGCTACCAATCACATTGTGTCATACCGTATAGTGTTGGAAAGATGAGATTCTAAGCTTCATTTAAACTAAAAAAAATAAATTCTGGGAAGTTGAAAAAAGTTACAGCTGTTCAAAAATGAGTGAAAATAATGAAGAAATTCGCTATACAGAGGGCTGCTATATATTTCTGGCCTAATAATGAAAATAGGAATATTTGTCAACGAAAATGGTTTTATTGTTTTTCAAAATATTCTCCATCAAGATTTATACACTTTTGCATGCGCTCAAACCAATTTTCGAAGCACTCTTTCCACTCCGAATGAGACACCTCCAAACATGGTTTTTGAATGCTTCAACAGCATCATTATTTTCTTGATGTGTGGAATAAAAAGAAGTCATTATGCCAAGTCAGGGCTGTACGGCTGATGACCCATCAATTCGAAGTTTTGGCCGGTCAAAAAGGCGCTGGTTTGAGCCGATGTGTGAGAGCTCGCATTGTCATGGTGCACAATGATTCGTCTTCTCTTGTTCGTTTTTCGAATTTCTCCGAAAACTTCAGGCAAACAAATGGTGGTGTACCACTCAGAATTGACCGTCCTACGTTGCTCAAGCGGAACAGTTGCCACGTGACCAGTTTTGCCGAAGAAACAGGCGACCATTTGCTTCGAAGTGCTTCTTCCACGAACAACTTTCGTTGGATTTGGCTCGCCTTGGAAGACCTACACGGTCGATTGCTGTTTTGTTTCACGCTCATACGCATAGATCCATGATTCGTCACCTGTGACGATCTTATAAACGTCTTTTGAAGCACCGCGATCGTATTTTTTCAGCATTTCTTTGCACCAATCCACACGAGCCTTTTTTGAGCGATTGTCAAATTGTGCGGGATCCAACGAGAACAAACCTTTTTTACGGCCAGGTGTTCATGCAATATCAAATGTATGCTGGTGGGAAAAATGGATAGGCATGCCTCTATCTGAAGGTGTGTTACATGACGGTCTTGCATTATCAGTTCACGTACGGCATCGATGTTTTCTGGCACAACGGCTGTTTTTGGATGACCTTCACGGAATTCATCTTTGAGCGAGCGTCGGCCACGATTGAATTCGTTGTACCAGTTTTTCACAGTGCTATAGAATGGTGCTTCATAGCCATACAAAGATTTTAGTTCATCGATGCACTCTTGTCGTGATAATCCACGTCGAAAGTTGTGAAAAATGTTCACGAGTTAATTCCATTTTTTGGCCGAGATGAATTTTTTAATTCCTGTAAATAAAACAATTCACTATTAAATGACAAAACGTTCTGAGTGATGTTCTGCTAAAAAATGTCAAATTTTCCAATGGAAATGTCAGATTGCACCTGGCAACACTTAGTGTTGCCCTAGGCCAGAATATATATAGCAGCCCTAGTTCAATGTAAAATGTCATCGGCAATGCCATTTTTTTGTATCCCATAATTGCCGCGAATTTGAAGGCTGATATGTCGAAATGATCTTCACGAAAAAGTATGAAACTTAAGTGGCATGTGAAGTAGCTATCACACTATCCATCGTTTGTTTCAGTGATTATCATGTTCCAGCAATTGAAGTTGCTGGCGTGCTTCTCAAAAAGTTGCACACACTGTACCATTCAGACACACAACAGTCGGCAAACTTTCATGAATTGCAAAAGTAAATATCCTACAAAGCGCTTTATTGCAGTTCACATATCGACCGTATCGTTCAAGACCAATAACCGCCATGTTGCTTTCTTTGATGACGTATTTGATCGGTTTCACCAAACTGCAATAGTCAACATTGACATGAGTTTTGAATGTGAATTAGACAACATTGGCGAATATGGTACGATTCATGTGTAGTCAACTTCTATGGGTTGTTAACTTCGATATTCACGGCTCTAAATTGAATGCTAAATGTTCTGCCACTGTCGTCCGGTGAACGACACCGATACAGTGGATATCCATCATTTCCAGTTTGCGTTTCCGAGAGAAAAGCACTTGGATAGCATTTGCTGTCAGACATACAAACTGATGTGGGATTGTGATGTCCGCATTGTCCATGAACCATATTGGTTTCACCACTTCGTATAATTCTGGTTCTATCTCTGGATTAGGAATTTCCGCAGATTGATGAAAATGATTTTATGAATCACCACTTCCCCATCCAAAGAAGAATGTGTTCGTGCGCAAACCTCTTTTTTGCTACTCAACAGAATACATCTAGCATCTAACAGCACCATATATACCATAAGTTGCTTCAAGATAAAGTCCATCAAACATCATAGCTGTGGTTTGAAAAGTCGTGCTGTGACGTCGTGACGATCGCTTGCTAACTGACCGCAATCCATAATTCTGTACGTATGTCATCGCATCTTGCCTTGCCTTGCCTTGGCCTGCCATACGTTGATGGCATAAATAAGGCCGACCGATATTAGAGCGACCTCTTCTTTCGTGACTTCGTAAAATTTTCAATCTATACTGATCACTTTGTGTGAAAACACTCGTAAAGTTTTCACCAAATAGTTTTTTCAATAATTTCATTTGAATAGCCGAATAAAAAGCAAGCGACCGAAATTGAACGATTCAAATAAATTGAAATACAAATCAAAATATTGAAAACAAATCAAACAAAAAATTTAAAAATTCTTTTATGAAAAGTTACTTTTGGAATTATCCAATTTTCCCGACTTTTCCTCATGAAAAGTATAAGCTATTTTTATTTCTAAACCTTCCCCAATCCACAACAAACAACCTTTGAAAATTTCATCAATATTGGTTCGGCCGTTCTTTAGTTTACTAACAAACAAACATTCATTCGTTTGTATGGGAAAAAGAAAGGGCTGGTTTAGGGTTTTCTGGCAATTATTCGAATTTTTCTTGCCGTAAGAACCATCTTTGAACCTCAACAAATATTTAGAACAAAGAATTGGCCAAATTATTCCAGGCGTTGTTGAGTTATGCGCTTAGCAACACAATTTACGATTCATTTTTATATATGATACCAATCTTTTTGAGGTTCTTTTACAAAAATATTCTAGTTCCCAAGCACACACTGAACATTTTGTTGACTAATCCACGTCATGTCGTAATGAGCCGTCAAGTTTTGTCCGTCAATGTTCAAAGGCATATTTGTTTCATAATATTTATAATGTGCTTTTGCGCGTCATAACTGCATATTTACCTATTTATATACACGCTATGTATATATTATACACGTTGCTCATTGTTTTTGTGTTAAAAAGTAATTTTTTCTTCGTTGTCATATTTCCCAATTACTGAAAATGCCTGGGCAGCCACGAACAATTATTATTTTTTCCATTTTTGTTGTATTTTTTCAGTTTATGGTTTTTTAGCTTGTATTTGCTTTGCTATATGAAAATGCATTGCACATCATTCAATTTTAATTACTTTTTTAGAAAATTATATATTTAAATGTCTTTAAAAATGATAGCAGTATTTTCGGTGTAAAGCTTTACGAGCCTTGCCCGAGAAATAATACATCTGCACACACGTTAATTATATAATTTAGAGAACGTTAAAAGAAATATTAAAATTTCAACAGACAACAAAGTGTGCTTTTAAAACTATTTAACCAGGAGTATTCAACGTTTAAGACTCAACAGTTTAAGCTTGAGAAAATTTTAGAGATAAGAACAAAGTTTGTTTTTAGCTTTACATGACCTCCTCAAGAAGTAGTCAGCAAAGAATATAATTTTTTTTTTTTTGGATTCTGTCAATGATAGTCAATAATTAGAATAAAACATAAACAATTTTGAGTTTTGTTTTCTAATAAGACCTCAAACTTTTGCCTTACTGCATGAAAACACCACCATTAATGGGTTAGCTAACAGTTTGCAAGCTAGCAGAATATTACGTAACCTAAACAAAATTCTAGCTAACCTCAAATGGTTTATATATGTAGCATCGACTTAAAAAAACAACAAAACCTCAAAAGTATTATATTGATTTTTAAGATTAACCAATAGTTGTTAACAGCAACATTAGTACTTGAGTATTTTGTTCCTGTGGTTTGAGGTCATGATACCTGAGTTTTTCTTTCTGCAGATTTGATACCAACCAACTGTCACCTTATCACAAGCACTATTCTTCTAGCTTGATCGTTATTAGGCTGAGTTTCCGGTGTAATATCTTCATGTGGTGTGCTCTATGCTCCAGTTAAATTATTTTTAGAGCGGAAAAAGTATCCCATCTTCGGCAATGCTACTAAGTACTGTATTTTAAATGTATAAATGAATTATGAATAGTGAGTTAATTTTTCTCTTCAATGTCCTTTATTGATGTAGAACTATATTCGTTGGGTCTTACCTAAAACCGCAAAAATATTTTCAAACCGTTCTGAATCGTTATTTGTTAGTTGCCGTGAGTTCTAAGTGCCGTAAGGTTCCTGTGATCAAATAATTATACTTAACTGAATAAAATATTGATAAACTAATGCAGAGATATATTTTGGAAATATTTCATTGAATTTTCTTTATGTTCTTTATTATAATTAACTCTTTTGCTTTCAATTTGGTCAACGCAGATTTAGTAACAACTTTTTCGTAAAGTGCTTTTGGGCGGTGGAATTTTTACTCTAAAATTATTTTAGATGAGGTTAAATCAATTTTGTTTTAAAAATAGTAACAGGTACTTTCTTTTATTTGTGTAAAATCGCTTACCCGCCATTATTGCCAATTGAGATATCAAGTGAAGCAGATCCTTTCTCCAACAGAGTGGAGGTCTTTCCTTTCCTCTGATTGCACCAGCGGGTACTGAATCGAGAATCTTTAAAGCTGAACTATGTCAGTCGTCGTCGTATATCCGCACGGCTCATCATTCCATCGACTACAGTAGTACCCGCCATTGCCAAAGATAATGGATCATAAGTTCGCAAAACCTTTCTCGAACACTCCTAAGGTCGACTCGACAGATGATGATTGTACATGCTTGGCACCATAGCAGACTGGAGTGATGATAAATTTTTGTTCGTCGAGTGATATGACTTTTATTTTTCAACTGCCCATCAAAGAAAAAGCAAAGCACCGCACAGAGATCTGCGTTGATCGTGAAGCACACATATATTGGTTTGGCGTAGTCAAAATGTAACTTTGATGAACTAAAGCCAAATGTATATACATGGTGGCTTCCAAAGTAAAAGCGATCCTTTAAACCCAGCGCCCCCGGTGGTTATCTATGTCGACTGGTGCGTTAGAATCGCTATCTTTTTATCGATTAATTGATTGAAGTGTGGAAGCATTTTGGGTTTAAGGTCGGGATGTTTTTTTAAAAAGGTCAAAAAAGAGCTTGAACAAAAAAGGGAAAAAATAAAATTTTGTTTTAAAAATTTGGGAAACTTTTTTAAAGCTTCAATTATTTAGCAAGTTACGGGTGAAATTTCCTATCCCCTGGGGAAAGGAATGCGGAAAACTTTTAAACGTTTCCAAAAGGCAATTTGTTAAACAAATGACGATCAACGAAAGGGCCCAAACAAAATCCGCAAACCCCGGAATTTTTTTCGAAACTGGTGGAATTCTCAAAATCGGCCAAAAACATCCAAGAAAATTCATGGAAAATGAAAACGAATCCCCTTTTCCCTTGATTTATTTTATAAAGAACTTTGGCTTTCGAAAAGGGGTGGTTTTTTTGCAAAATTTACCCCCAAAACCCCAAATTGCTCAGAATCAACATTGAAGGGGCAATCATCAAAAGGTCAAAAGGACAAAACCCTTAAAACTATTAGACCGGGGTGAAACGTGGTGTTTTAAATAACCCCCAAACGAAACGCCAGGTGCTGAATGGGGCACCCCGGGCGAGCCAAAAAATTAAAAAAACGGGCCCCCTGGGGGAAGTCCAAAAAAGTGAAGACAATGCTGGGTTTTTTTTATGATTTAAAAGGGGGTTTTTCCCCGGAAATTTTACCGGGCAAAACGTTAATTTCGATAAAATTTACCCGGAGGTTTTTTGGGCCGGTGGTCGGGGAAATTTGACCTGTTCGGCCCCAAATTTCCAAATGAAAAGGGTTTTTATTGCAGTTTGGGTAATGCGCCCTTCATCGATCGACGGGGCGACCGATTTTTGTTAAAAATTAAATTTTAAACCCCTTTAAACCCCTTTTGCCGTTTTGTTATGCCCCCCGGTTTACTTCCCTTTTTTGGAAAAAAAAAGATTTTTCCCCCGGAAAGGGGAAAACCCTTTTGCGGAAAGTAAAATGCCGTTTTAAAAACCTTTTCACCCCCGGGATCCGGGGGCCATACCGGGCCCAAAGAGCTTTAAAAAAACCCCTTCCAAATTTTCGGGTGCCGTTTTTAAAGGGGGAACTTTTTAAAAAATAAAATTTTTTCGGCTTTGTTCTTTTTTGTTTTTAAGTCCCGTTTTTCTTTGGAACAAATTTTTTTTTATGTTTTCTTCCTTGATTAGCTAAAATTCTTTTGTAAAAGGGTAGTTTGGTCCGGGATTTGGGGATCTTTTGAACCCCAACTTTATAAAATTTTGTTGTTGGGAAAAATTTTACCCCCCAAACCCCTTTTTTTTAAAGAAAATTTTTAAACCCAGGATATTTTCCCCCTTTTTTTTTGTCAGTTTATACTTTTATTAGTGGAAATTTATTTTTTGGTTAGATTATCTTGAGGGGGAGAAAATTTTTTTTTTATTTTTGGCTTTTTGGGAGAATTTTTTTATGTCCCTTCGGGTTTTAGTTTTTTTTTTGGTTTAGATTTTGATCTGTAGGTGTTTGGGGGACTATATTTTTTCCCCCCAGCTCTTCTGTAAACTTATATAAAATAAACAAAAATTGAAAGCAAACAGTAACGGTAATCGTGATTCATCGATGAACATTTTTCTCGATTTTTCTAAGTACTTTTGTTAGTAATACTATCTTATGTTTAGAACTATGCTTAACTGTTGTTTTTAACTATTGTACTCTTGGTTGTAAGTATGCCATCCGGTTATATAGTTGTTAGTTAGGTTAGTCAATGATTTATAACTATGGCAGTATTTAAATGATCTTCAGGAATACCAACAATTTTTATTTAATCATTTGGTATTTCTAGGCATTTTTTTCCTGTATGAAAATATTTTTGCTTTTCACAAGGTTCCCAGTGGCTTATTTATATTTCTTCTCGATTATAGGTTGTTAGTTAGGTTAAACATTTGTATAAAATAATGTGGGGTTGCTTGGCAGACCTCGATGTTTCAACCCACCATAACCGAATTTGGTCAGGTCATTTGGTATTGCTAGGCATTTTATTCTGTGTGAAAAATTTCCGGTCAAAGTTTATGTTGGGTCAGTTTTATATAAAAATGGGGTCCTGCAGAAGTAGTAAAGATTCTGTACTTTCCGGTTAAAGGTTTTTAAATAAGGCTATGCCATTGTTATATTACAATGACGGTCATTTGAAAGTAAAGAGCTTCGTTCTACCATATAACCTCAAATAATGATAATCAGAATAGACGACGATCATTTTTCTTGGCGACAAATATCTATGTTTGTGAAATTTTATCGGTTATTGTAATGTTGGTAGTGGGTATGTCTTACAGTTATACATAGGTCATGTTAGGTTAAGTTCACTGATATTTTTTTATTACTGCAGTATTTTTTTGAAGTTTTTTCATGAACTAATGAATTGAGTATACTAACATACCTATTCTGTTCTTTCCTTATAGAATATAAAGTAACGGTAACCAAAATTGACGATGAATTTTTTCAGTTGTTTTAGAATTTTTCTGTATTACATACATACATCTGTCTATATTAAACTGTTGGCTATATATTCAATTTAAGCTTGAAAAAATCTAAAATTATAGAAACAATTATCTAAATATAGAAAGAGTTTCCATAAAATACAGCAGAGCTTTGGAGCGTAATTGAACTCGAAGGTCGCTCCTTTTTCGATAAATAAAGCGACAGAGTTCTTGTAAAGCGTTTTGGATGGTTTTAGTAATTCTCACCTTGACATAGTCTTCTCATCAATTTAACAATATATTCATGTGTGTTTGATAGAAAGCAATTTTTAAAAATTTTGTAATATTCTTTGGGTTTTTATGAAAATTCGCTTGCATATAGGTATAAAAATATGATAAAAATCCGAGAATTTCATCTAAAATAACATTAGAAGCGCATGAATGCACAAAAATACTAGGTGTTTATGATGACATATAAAAAAAGAAAACATATATGTATAGATATATATATAAATTCATATAAAATATTAAAACCGCGCACAAGCTAACGAATTTTCTTTCGAGTGATGGCTGCCATTGCGAAATATTTCAAAAATCACATACATACCTAACCATGGATATTTTTTTCCTTCGGCTTTTCCCACAAATCACTGCACCTCGATAGAAAAAATACATAAGCCGACCCCCTCACTCCGCTAACCTCTTTACATATCAGTTTCAATATTTTATGATTTATGTGTCTGCAATATTGTATTGTTGCATTGCTTGTTGTTGTTTTTGTGCATTGGCGCGTCTGCTGCTTTGAATGAAAACTAAAAATGCTATTGTGGCGTTATGATTTTCGCTGTTGTTGTTTTTTATTGCAAAAATATATATATTTATTTTTATTTTGCCAACCACAACAACGAAGTGAATTCATGCATCGGTCAACGGCAGTATTTTGCTGCAGTTGAAAGGGGAAAAAATATTTATTATAAATATGTGTGCATTATTGTGAAAATCATAGATGAAAATGTAGAGAGAAGAGAAATGAAAACAATCGCATTTAGCTGATTGAAAGTAAGCAAAACAAAATAATTTATCTATTTTTCTTTGACTTGTTGTTTTGCTTCAGTAGTTATTGGCATTTAGCTGAAGTCGTTAATGCGCCTATGAGTATGCTATAATTTATAAAAATGTATTAATCCTATTTAAACTCTGAATTAAAAATTTTTTAGATTTACATAAGTCTGAGTTAAGTCAACAGTAAAGTGAAGCTTTCTAAATATTAAAGGTTATAGAGTTAGAAAGCCGAAAAAAACGAATGAGCAGATTTTTTCTGAGAAAACTTTAAAATTTATTGTTTCAAAAATTTGTACACATGTTATGGTATCTTTTAACTGTATTTTAAGACTTAGTATTAGTAAAAATATTTATTTGGAAAGGAACTACAGCTGATCTCTGGGAGCTTCTACCAAAAACGACGTTTTGCTATGACCACTATATCTCTAAACTGGATCCTATGAAATTGAAAAGCAAACTGATTTCGTTAAAGTAATGTTAAATACAGTAAAGCAAATCGAAGGATAAGGAAAAATAAAATTTTTGAATTTTTTTTTCTTTGATTTTTTGATAAAACCTTCGACTTTAAATTGTTTATAAAAAATATTTAACGGTGATAAAAAATCTTCCTTTAATTGCTAAAAATATGTTTTTAAAAGCTAGTATTAAAATTTAAGACTAATCAGGTTAGCCGTTTTCGAGTAATGTTGCTCACTTTGAAAACACCATTTTCTGGCACTCTCAAATGCCTTTTCAAATTTGCGTGTAACTTCGAAAATATTAACCAGAGCGATATGAAATTTCCTGTGTGTATTCTTAAATATACATATCTACATTAAGAAAATAAATAAATCGATGTTTGACAATTCTAACTGCATATGACCCCTTTATGAGCAAAAAGGACCTAATTTTTTATCGAAAATTCTCATTTTAAAATATCATTTTTTTAAGTTGATATCTCGAACCACCCTGAAATTTTAACAAACAAATTCATGCTGATAGTCTCTTCACTGGTACTATTCGGAAGTAATTCATTTACTTGAAAAGCCCATTAAGAGAAAGGCTTTCATCATATACTGAAACCAAGCACACATAAACTTCATTCGATTATTACTATTTAGGCTGATTTAAAATATACCTCATCTTCAGGAATAATAATAAAATAGACGCAATCTTAACATTTGTCATCATTGCATTCGAAATAGTTCCACAGAATCATCCAGCTTGGACCCGATGCCAATGCTAATGAAAGGCGATGAAATCTGGGGTGCGTACTTAAAAAAAAGATTATTATTACAATCGATAAATACAGGTAATAGTCGATTAAAAATGAAAGATAAGTGTTTTCTGACAAAAAGGCGGCTTCAAAAAAAAAAAAGTAGTGTTGTGAAAGAATTTGTACTTCCGGGGTGGCTTCTGTGAAAAATTCAGTCAATCGGTCCTTACCTGGTAAATTAACTTCAGCGACTCTGAAATCATTGTTTCGAGAAAGATGCTTTTAGAAGTTTTGGAACACGAACGAATACACTGAGCTAGAAAGTGCATACAAATGCGCTCATAGCTTCGAACCTATTTGCAGGATCAGCTGCAAATTTTCGAAAAATATTCTCAATATCCGTACAAACAATATATCATATATCATGAAATTCCAAGTGAGTCCATATCTTAACTTCATAATTTCGGATAATGTTCCTAAAACGATATGTATAATTGAAGATTGAATATAACCCCTTACCTTAACCTTTTACAACCACTAAATTAGTAAATTTTAAAATGATATCTTATTTTGTTTCCAAATTAGATTTTGGTATTTTCTTCGTAGATATATGTTTATTATATATCTGGTGGTTTATACGAAATTAATGTAATCCATCTTTCGGACCAACACAATTACTATCGAACCGTCGTTTCCACACATCCTATATTTCTCAACACAAACGCCATAATATCGAAATTTTCAAGGTCGGACTACTAAAGCATTTAGCTGTCACACAAACTGAGCGTTATGAACGGAAGTCTGGTGGAAAACTTTTTACTTGACAAGCTATCTGCCTTTGAAATTTGGCATAGATTATTTTCCCAGTAACAGTACAATCTCAAAAAAAAAAATTCTTCGAATCGAACTACTCACCATAGCATATAGCTGCCATACAAACTGAGCGTTCAAAATCAAAATAAGTATTTTTTTATTATATCGCAGCCAGAGTTAACTTTTTTCTTATTATAAGTAATCAACGAAATTTATACCTATTGGTTATCATACTTTCCATGCTTTGTACATGCAAATCATGCTGTGGGAAACACAGATATGGCGTTAGATGCCACTTTTTTCTGCTGTAATGCAATATATTATCATTGAAATTACATAATCAAAAAGGCATATTAAAAGAGACACCAAAAAAGTAGATGCCATGAGAGATGAAGGCGCTTGCCAGGCAATGAAAGTGAATTTGCATGTTAGCGTTTGTTGTTGTTAAATCGGTCAGGTTTCAGTGGAGAAGGCACAAGCGCAACTCAGTGGGCGGCAAACATACATCATGCATATATAATATGTATAAGTTTGAGAATACAAATATGTGTGAGAATACATATATATATCTACATGTGTATTACAGCAGTGCACTTTAAATAATAATAATGCAAAAAATGTACGAGTATGCATAAATTTCTTACATACATGTAGTGCCACAATGCAGCTGCAGCATGCAGAAGCCAAGTTAAAGGATGCCTTACATTTTTTCCTTTTAATTTTCTCTTACAACTCAAGCTGTTTCATTTGTGGATGCCACTTTTTTTGTGTGTTACGTCGTTCCTTTTTTTTTGTCTTTTTTTTCTTCTTTCTGTGTATTTGTATTTGACTATGCCGTGGGTCTATTCTTCTGCTCTTCTTCTTCTGCCTTTAGTGATTCGTTTCCATGCTGCTATTCCTTTTCAGTGCTGCCATGCTTTGCATGCGCGCCTTTGAATGCACACATACACTCATACATAGACATACCAAGAAAAATTCACATACACAAGTAGAAAATGCATAGCCCACTTTGTTTACATACATACAAGTATGTATGTAAGTGTGTTTGTTAGACTGAAGGAGCACCTTCGCTGCTGTGCCTGACTCATATTGCCCGCTTGAACCTCGAATGCCATTAATTTGGTCCCCAAACAATAGAGCAGCCGCTCGACCGGCGGCTAAGTTCAAATAAGAAATGCAGCAATGCTAGAAAAAATGCGGCAATGCTTGTGCAGGGCAATAGGCACTCTTGAAAAATTTTATGAAGACTTTAATTATCTTGTTCTGAAGAGGCGTTTTGAATTTCAATAAAACAATAGAACAATGCACAAAGCACACAATGCAGGCAGCAAGAATATTATAATTTGCAGAAATGCTGATGTGGTTGTGGGCTGGGGAAGTGAGTGCTATGGCATATAATTTCTTTATGCTGATAATAATAATAATGGTTAGCACTTTCATATATAATTTGGATAAGCACTTTTTGTGATTTTATTTTTAATGACTAACGCTTTTATGCAAACTA
>NC_065920.1:51761108-51914366 GCF_024586455.1 Bactrocera neohumeralis | reverse complement strand
CACTAATTTCGTCAACTTATCCGTATTTGCAGAAAGAAGCTGCAATGTATCGGATATCTTCTCAACTGCACCTGCTTCTGTTGCCATGTGCTTTTTGAGGCAATCTTGCACGCTGTCCTCATGCCGTCGTTTGCGTGGTGTGGACTTTGGTCCGCCGCTGGCAATTTCATCAATACTTAAAATGGCATCCAAAGAATCGTTTTCCACATCAACAGAATTAACGCTCACTCCAAATGAAGCGCCATTTGCAATGCCTTCCATCGCCGTGTAAATTCCACATATTCGAGCAACTTCTTCCTCACTGGGGGTCAGGGTAAATTTATTGAATTGCCCTCCTCCAGTAGCTCTGCTTTCGTTTTTGTTGTGTGCGATTTTCTTCCGGATGCAGCCTTTCCAATCGAACCATACTTATTAAAAAAATGTTAATGCAGTTCACATATGTACATACATGATATTTTTCTCACTTTTTTCCAGCCGTTAACGTCTTTTTGCGGTGGACCTTCGCTATTTAACATTTTGGCAAGGTCTGCCCACAAAGCCTCCGCAGCGACGCGATCTCCTTTAACGAAATTTTTCGCCAAGTCGGGGTTTTTTTCCATAAAATTTAAAAAAATATTTTCCTGAGTTTGGCTTTTATGTTTTCCCCTAAAATAAGAAAAGGAAAGTATTAATTTTTGTAAAGAAATCCAAATAATTGGCTCAAATACTTACATTTTAAGTTTTACAAGCAAATTCAATAATTTTCTTTTTTTTTATTAATTTAGACTTACTTCACCGCTTGAAATACAATAAATCCAATAATTTCGCGCTCTTATTTTTGACCGATATCAAAATGTCAAACAATTTGCGAAATCGATTTCTAGAACATGCCATATCGCACCGATTTCATGTTCGAAAAATGTGTATTCGTAATCGCAAAGTGGTATTCAGAACACCGTCTCACGATTTCATTGTCATTTTCATGCGAAAACGATTTCTGGAACATGCCTGATAGTTGCAAAATACAATTTGGCTGACTTCCTAAACGTCTGGATACAATGTTTTTATGCCGTATGTATAAGTTAAATAGGTTAAACAATTCTTATTATTTCAATTATTTATTTTATAATAATTTGGTGGACTACTGCTGCACGTTATGAGCTACAATTTTTTATCTAAAACTTAAATCTAAAGAAAAGTATATCTAGAGCCTATGTTTACTATTAGCTACGTGGCTTTGCATTGTTTCACTATTAATAGCATCAGGCGACCAATGCAGTGGCTGACGTGAGATAACGAATTTCCTTATCTTCTCAATATCTTCTGTTGTACTATTAATAATATCGAGCGACCAACGCAGTGGCTAGCGTGGGATAAGAATTTTGTTCACTCAAGCCACGCGTGAGTTCTCCGTCTGTGGATGAGCTATTTGAGTTAACTTATACACACTTGATACTTTGCAACATTGCTTGGGCTAAACTTTGTATAAATAAACTTTGCAACACTGTTGCGTTTAGGCACATCTCTAATGCGCAAAAATGGCCAAACAAAATATTTTAATAGAAGAAATTTTGAATTTAATTAATTAAGTGAGAAATCTTTCATTCTGTGTTGTTTCTTTTGCTACTTTCGGCAATGTTTGTTTGTGTAAAACTTTAATTTCCTCTTCCTTCTCATGCGCTTTAGCATCATCTTCCAAAATATGATCAGCTTCGTCCTTATCTTCAATTGATTTCGTCTGGACTAGAGATGGGCAGTGGGAAAAAACCCAACGGGAATAAACCCAGGTTTTTTCCCATTTGGGAAAAAACCGGGTATTTATGTGGGAAAAAACCCAATTGACGGGTATTTTCATTATAGAACGTAATTATCACGATCTTAAAAAAATTAACATTTTTTTATTATTTTTAGAACAAATGCAGGGAAAACTTTGCTGGTGCGATGCGCACATACTTTGCGCCAGCGTACATATGTATATAGGGCACTAGCAGTTGCCTGCTGTTCGAAAAGTGAAAATGTGTAGCCTGATTCAGGAACTAAACTAAAACCAGCAGTTTATTATAACAACAAAAAGACGTCTTCTTGTTTTATTATAAGATTTTTTCTGCGCATTGTGGTGATGAAAGAACCTTTGACCAAAAAAAAAAAAATTAAACAACGACAGATACTTACTAACAAATATTCATTACACTTTACAAAAGTTACAAAAGTGTTTTTTTACAATTGAAATTTTTTAGTCACCATCGCTACTGTCATGATCATTAAATATATTATTAATATTGCTAAATTCTATTAGTTTTGTATTTTCACGAGATGTTGAAGGTCGTTCTTCATTTATTGGGATACCAAACGGACTTGACAATTGCCTGGGTGTAGATAACGGCTCGTCATCATCGTCATTGTCATCAACTTTATGTTTGTGTAACTAGTTACAATTATACGATATAAAAGCTATTTTTGCTGCCCTGTCTGTAGTCAAGCTATTTCGTTTGTGACTATGTATATGCGCATGAATGCTAAAAGATCGTTCAGTGGCTGCTGAAGTACAGGGAGCAGTTAGAATACGCACTGCAACCCTACTCAGCAATTTGGACCTGCAGAGTCCTCTCCACCAAATTACCGGGTTCATTTCGGCGACGTTCGGTTATCCTGTGACATTTCATTATGTGATTCAGCTTGCAAATTAACTTCCCTTGCGTGGGAAGTATTAAAAAAAATGTTTTCCGTTCCGCTACGCGCGGTAGAAATAAAACACAAGTGTTGGTTTGAATGCGATAATATATGGTGCGCTTCGATCATCAAGATGATCTAACAATACGCCTGCCGATTATACACTGCTCTTTATTAGTAAAATCACTTATATTTATATTCTTATAATTCTATGCTTATTACTAAAGATGCTTTGGCATTACATTGAGTGATGAAATGCCAGAGCATTAGATTTTCAATTATTCCCATTATCAAAACAAATAATGGAATATTGCATTATGCTTGCTTATCAAAACAAGTGATGTATTGATTTCTTATTAATTAAAGTATTCTGCTGGCCAAGCAGTAATACTGTAAGAAGATACAATTTGTTTATATTTATCATTAGATCTTTGTGTGGCTGCTGCCGTTAACTTGCAAGGGCAGATTTGTGGCAGTTGTGCTAGTAACAGGTATTTTCTGTAATTTGTTCTTGATAACAGTTGGACATCTATAACATTTTAACAGATGGCTGGTCATCTTGCTGACATTGCCAAATTGGTAAACTTTTTCACAGTGTTTGCATTTTACTGTTTGCCGAATGAAAATAGTTTTCCCATACATCAGTATTTTCCTTTCTGGGCATGATGTGATCTAAGGAAAAAAAAAAAGATAAAAAACAGTAGAAATGCATAGAGTTGTTCTAAAGTATTGTATAAGTTAAATTATATTTTTATAATTTTTATTTTTAAAAAACAAGTGGACTCGCGCCCACTGTCTTTATTCTTTATTGACCGTCTTCTTTTACAAACGAATCAAATCTAAATTACAATAATATTCTTAACTTTAATGAAACCTATTTCTGCACACAAGTCACGTTGCACTTGCATGTGCAATATTTGTTGATTTGCCGAATTACCCTGTTTATTATTTATTGTTCCCAGCGATCTCAGCTTTCCCAAGAATTGCCGAATTGCAGTAGTAAGGTTCGTTGATCGAAGCACTCCAAATTTATTTGGTGTCAGCAGTTTATGCGGATGCGCGTGAGTTATGTTTAAAAGAAACACTTATTTAGTTTCGTGGTATTCAACTTAGACTCTTTTTATTTTTATTAGTTTCGTGGTATTCAACTTAGACTCTTTTTTATTTTTATTTTATACAAGTGTTCGCTTTGCTAGTTCGCAACCAACTGCCGACTGCTGGCCAGCCGAAAAACTGTCCGCCTTGCTTCTGATTTTTTCTCTCGTGGCGTCAGCCAGTCGTCTACGTATAGCGGTTTCTTTGTGCGGCACCAATGATCGCTGAGTTTTTTGCATAAGCACATAGACGAAAAATTAGTATTTGCCTGTCGCTTCATTGTTCCAGGAATGTGCGACTTGTTGTACAGCAGAAGGGTCGGGGAAGATATGATAACTCGTGCAAAGTTGGGTAACTATTTTAGTCAATTTGTTTTTGTCAATTGGCATAGCTTTTATGAGCTGTTGTGTTAACTTATATTAACAGAGTAGGTATACCTACGAAACTAATATGAAATAAGTATAAATTCCAAAAGAAGGAATTTATACTTTGCCCAATTTCAATGAATAAAAGTAGAAGGTTTGTATATAACGTATTTATTGAATTATGAAAATAAACAAAGTTAGATTAGCTCTAACTAGTAGTAATAGTACGTACTATTTGATATACACATGTATCTACACATTATCTAGATGTTACATATGCTAAGTATGAAAAAACCCGAATATTATCACACTCGGTAATTTTCCCCGGGTTTTTCCCCTATTTTTTCCCCACATTGGGGTTTTTTCCGGGTAAAATCCCATCTCTAGTCTGGACTTCACTTTCCCACATTTCTTCAAAATGTGAGCCTGCCGGAAGAGATATGAGATTCTGGGACTCCTCAGTTTTTGAAGGTTTATGAAGTTCTTCAAGTGATTCTTCTTCAATTTCAACTTCATTTTCGTTTTTGTTTTCCTCTTTTACTTCACTTAACACCCCAAAACCCCCCCCTTCATTCGCCCCTGTCTTCTGCTCTTCAGTTAATAATGGTTCGTTGTTAGTAACAAATGTATTTAAATCACGATTATTAAATTGTTCTTCTCGCTGCAAATCACTATTAACTAAGTCTGTAGCTGGGTGATCAGGGGATGGAATACCATAATGACAAAGTGGTGAACTTGAGATCATAATACTAAATCTTCAATCATTATTAACTCCAGTTCGCGCTATTTCTGCCGTTAGTAGTCTCGCCAAATTAAAATCTGAGTTTGAGATTTTGCCACTCAATGAATACACACGTTTTGCCAAAACTGAATATTTTGTTATTCAAATCAAAAATGTTTGAAAAGTACTTTGTGTTAAAATTGTGCATATTGACGATGTATTGATTTTGACCTGGTAATAGTAAAATATTTCACAATTTTTATAAATGTTATGATTTTGTGGACGACCGTAATGACCAGTCATTGCATATTATTATTACTATACTAGCAGACCCGGCCACGCGTTGCTGTGGCTGCGTGATTCAAGAAGGATTTGAAAGACAAAATTAACACAAATTAACGTAACATTTTTATAACATATTTAATAAATACTTTAAATATTTTTATTTGATATATGTATATGTAGAAAATAGTCTTTTATTGTTTTTTATTATATTCAATATTACAGTTTTTTATTTAAATTTCATTGTTTAACTGTTTAATATTGATATTAAACATCTAAATACAATCTTATTATTTAACGGTGTAAATTTCAGTTTTCGAATTGCTTAATTTTTTAAACATTGTCAAAACAATCTTATTATTTGAACGTCAATTGTTACTCGCCGCGCTGTTCGACTTCGACTGTGCTGTTGTCATATGTTCTTGTCCGTGTAAGGGTCCGTTTAATTAGTTTCGCCAAGTTCGGTAAAACCGTCAGGGATGTAATTATTGGTATTTCTTTCCGCTTCTATGTTCCCTTCCTACATATATTTGGCTATATTTATGTAACTGTAAATTAGAAGTAAAACGAAATGTTAATTATTAATTGTGGAGACGATTAATTTGAATAATAACTATCCTATCATCTAAGTTGGTCCAAATTACATGTATATGCCAACTTTCATGAATACCAGTTGACTCGTTTTTGAGTCTATTTGGAGCATACATTATGTATTAAGATTTTCCAGAAATTACACTGTATGCTCGAACCTTTATGGAACACATTGAAGAGTCTAGATTACTTTCCGGCACAGTTATATCGCTCCGAGACCCCTACACTTTATCTAGTTCGTTGAAATATTCCCACGCCGTCGCAGCTTCGCCTGAAGTGTTGTTCCTCTTTTTGATGCGCTTGCAGGTCACCATGAAGTTGAGGAATTTCCGTGAAATGTCATCACGCGAGAAGGGAAATGCTAAGTCGGTGTCCTTTATTTTCTGCAACATCGCCTGCCACAAGACCACACGCTTTTTCCTTTTCGATTGAAAATCTGGCTCCATATCCAACCTTATTGAGAGTAAAAGGCTTTTGCGCTCGTGCGTCCACTTTTTATTGCTATAAAAATGAGATTTCAACTTGTAATATTGTAAAAAAGTAAATAGTTTAAAAATTTGCTTACCTCTCTTGTTCGGTCGCCATTGTATTGAACAAAAGCATCAACAATGTTAGTGATGCGCCGACTCCTTTTTTCTGCACATTTATCGGGCAGGGTTGCCATTAAGAATACGATACATCGTCAAAGTTTGTACAACTGCGTTTGAAATTGTGCTACATTGTTCGAATACAAAGCAAAATACGTTTAGGAAGTCAGCCTTTATGTGTATTCGGACAGTTTCTTACGCTGGCTGCAGCTTGGTTATTCATATTATAATTAGGCCTATACGCACCATAAACATTTTCAATGCGCGATAGGATGGAGGAGGAATTGTAAGTGAATTGTGTATTAAATATTAATTTTATTTTTGATATATATATAATATGGGGTTCGCTACCCTCTTCAGTCCACAATATCCAAAATAAGTATGCTCTTTTGGTTTGAAAATGTTTATTGCTTTACTTTTATTCAAAAGGTACAATTCGCTTTTAGTTGCAGTAATCTTAATTACAAAACGTTATTCTTTCCACTTTTAGTTACAATATAATCTTCACTTATTCCTTTCGGTTTTAGCTAAAATACTTCTTCTTAGTTTGCTGCGCGAGTTAAGTGTGTAGAGCCAAGATTAAATAAAAACACAAAGTTGTTATAATTAACTGCACTCTATTTTATTGGTTCTTCTGAACTAACTTGAAATGTCGATGTCACTGCTATTTATAATAATCAAATTGTTCAGCTGCTAAGCTGTTATACGATAACTTATTGTTTAATTGTTTGTGTACAAATTCTGCATATGCAGAATTTACTGGTCAATGCTCGAAAAGTAATATAAACAATAATAAAGTGAACGACCCTTATGCAAACATATTGCTTAAGTGTCGTTCTGTACATAAATAGTGTAAGTATCGCTACAAAGTAATAAGCGACAATAATTAAAACTGCTGTTTATGCTTAATCGGCATATTTCGTTTTTGATTGTTTATATGTATTTTCGTGCATTGGCTTTTTAATTGTGGAGGCTAAGCCTTAGCTGTGGTTTTGGAGTTGGAGCTGCCGTCGTTGTTACTGACGTAACTCGCGCGTCTGTTCAGTTTGGCGATCGACTTCTGACTCCCTTTCTTTTTGCTCATCGCAATCGGAGCAACCCACGCTACATCATTTCTGTGTTGTCCCTTTTCCTATTTTCCCTTTCTGCCAGGGATGCCATCCCACATTAATGTAATGAAAGATGTCATCAGGTTATAATTCAGTACTTTTGAAAATTCTTTTACTTTTATCGCTTTTCTTTTTTTGCAGTTTTCCTTAGACAAGAAACGATTTCATCTACATCTTTTTTGCCTTTTTTCTTAGTATTTTTCATAAAATTGTCACATCGATTTTCCAACATTTCGTCAGCAATTATATACCTTATATACCTTATTTATAAGCATCAGTGTATCAAGTTTAGTCGGTAATTACCCGCCAGTTCGTGAGTTCACTACTTACCGGTAACCACCACTGGTTACAAACCATAATACCGCCAATGACATCGCCATGTTAAATTCATGAGTGAATCCTCCGCTCGTTACCAAAAATGAATACAAATTACCGAAAAGCTATTCCTATCGAGAAAAGAGTGGCTATAACCACTCTGCAGAGTATCGTAGTATCGCCAACATGTTCGGTGTAGGAAAATCTACGGTTTGCGAAATTTTACTGGAATTTTGCACCGAATTCTGGAGATTACTGCAGCCATCCTGTTTTAAAATGTTGCCTCTAAACAGAGAAAATATAACCGAATTGGTGACTGTGCATATTGTATCACAATATCTACATTTTACACAATTACATATACATTAAATCAAAGATAAAGTTGTACACACCAAACAAAATTCAATTTTATTTTCCATATAAAAACTAATACATATCAACGTTAAACATACATATATTATTAAACAGAAAATACTTATATTCATTAATTTTTTTATTTATTTAGAAATTGAATTAATCGTTCATTTGTTTCTTTAGAATCTTTTATATATTGTTCCATCATTTCGGTTTTTTTATTGCCGTTTTCAACCATTTTTTTTGTCAAGTCCTTAATTTCGTTGCTGGTTTCACTGGATTCCTGACATGCTTTCTCGAGCTGTTTTTCTATTTGTTCAAATTTTTTTAATATGATGCTCTGAAAATGATTCCTTCTTTTATTAATAGAATCACTCGGCTCGGGAGACGGTACTGGTAGCGAAGAAGTATCGGTTGGCGACATCGGCATCGCTGAGGGCGAGATGCAGCACCAAATGTAGAAGACGCAGCCGTTTCCACCAAAATTTGGAGTGGTTCGGAGTTAGTAGAACCTTTTTAATATGAATGTGGGGATTTGCATCCCGCTTCTGATACCACTTTGTGGGGGATTGTTTTAAAAATGAAACGCTTTATCTTGTTTTATTATATAGAATGATTTATTAATACACCGGTTGAAAAACGTAGGTTTAAATATTCTGTACAAATTAGTTTAGTGACCAATGCGTCCGTACAGTCTGGAGTTTCAAAATCAAGTGTCTGTATTTTTAACTGTCGCTGTCGGCGTTCATTCCTATTCGTTGAGTCCGTTCATTTAGGGTGTATGTTTAGGGTTGCATGCGTGCGCAGGTCAGGTCATTATTCGTTGAGTCCGTTCAGTCAGGGTGTACGTTTAGAGTTGCATGCGTGCGCAGGTCATGGTTGCAATCCCACATGTATATATGTATGGAAATATAAATATTATATTTAATTACAAAACAAATGTTTCTTACTTTGAAAACTTTCCTCCACTAAGCTCTCGGCGTTGTAGCTGACGTACGGCAACAGTACGGCTCTCATTTTATCATAAAGTGGCCACTGCGAGGGAGAACCGCCAGTTGACCCGACTGTTGTCTTCTCTTTCCTGTAAAACATGATATATGTGTAAAAACTCTATTTTTCCTTAATTTTATTTAATTACATACCTATATCTCTGTGAAAGATTGTGCATTTTCGATTTTATTTCACTCGCCGTGAAATGCACACCTTGTTGCTGCAACTCCATTGCCATTACCTCCACTATGTGGTTGTTTTTCCTAGGACCGCGAAAAGCACTTATTTTGCTCTGCCACAATTCAATTAGTAGGGCTTCTGCCCTATCACTCCAACAACTTCTTTTCTTATATTTTTATTTTTCTATTTTTGAAATTAATATCAAGTGACAGCTGTATATTTATATGGAATGTAAACAAATATCAAGTGACAATTTAGGGCCGGCAAAATATGTCTTCCAACAAAATCGATTAAACTAGAGCAGGCACCGATTATAATGAGTGGAATGTAAGTTTTCAAGTAGTTTTCAGCGAAAACTGTCTTTTCGTTTGACAGTTTTTACATGGACGAAAACACAAGTTTTCGTGCGAAAACCACTTTTCCCACGAAAAAATTTTGCCGGTCCGAACATAGTATAATACTTGCTACGCTCTGATCTTTATTAGTAAAATCACTTATATTTATATTCTTAGAATTCTATGTGTAACGGCTTATTACTTAAAATGCTTTGACATTACATTAAGTGATGAAATGCCAGAATTGAATTTCCAATTATTCTCATTATCATAACAAATAATGGAATATTGAATTGCTTACTTAAGGTTGGTACGCGCTCTGTAATTGCTCAAGAAAAAAAAATACATTATTTCTCAAGTCACTGCGCTGGTTCGCATTGTGAATGATCTACATTAGAAGAGCAAGAGAGAATAAACAAAGAAAACAAACTTTGTGCGTAATATGTATGTGTGTATGTGTATGGTAACATAAATATTTTTATTGAGATTTAAGAAATGTTGTTGATGTTTGGTAGGTTTTATACAACATTTCAAAATGGAATATACTTCATAATAATGATTTCAACTAATTTAGGATGAATTTGACGATTACTTCGAATTTCCTTCAAGAAACAATTGTTGATTTGATGTTTCTTCGCTAAACAAGGTTTGCCATATTCACATTTTACTGAAAAAAGTATCAAAAATTGGTACTAGATTTCTTGAGAGCTGCGTACTAGCACAAGTAAGTTTGTCGCAGGAAAGTATCTTGACCGTTTCTTAAGCGTTTTTTTATATGAAGTTTTTATCATGAGAGCTGCGTACTAAGCTTTATTAAAACAAATGATGTATTAATATCTTATTAATTAAAGTATTCTGCCGTGGGAAGATACAATTTGTTTACATTTATCATAAAGTGTCAGTGTGGCTGCTGCCGTTAACTCCCCCCTCTCTAAGATGAATCGTCCCCGATTCAATATAATTTTTTGATATATTGTAAATTCTTCCGAAAATAGCGTTATATGCCATTTCTTGGAATTTTAATTCTTTGCTTATTAGTTTTATATGATTTTTTTAATTTTAAAATGTTGACCAGTAACCCTGTCATTTAGAAAAATATATGGCAGAGTTAATTTTGGCCAAAAAAATTACCCTCCTTAATATTATTAATGCGCTGTGTCTTAATCGGTGGCTACACATTCTGTTGTGTACTTCCATGTGGCCTTTTTTTCTAAATTGTTTTGGTTAAAGGTTGTTGGCTTTTCCAACATACGGTTGCGTGTATGGATGCTTGTATCGACATCCATTGGTGTAGGTCGTGGTTGGTTATTCTGATAACCCATTCTTTGGTTGTAATTCCTTTGTGGCTGGACTTGTGGGAACCGTAAATTATTATTGAAATTACCGTTATTGAATCTGTGGTTACTAAAAGTATGTTGCCTGTTCTTGTTGTTAGGATTTGAATGGTTTTGATTTTTTCCAAATTGCAATGCGAAGGTCGCTCGCATATTGTTAGATTCTAATTCTTGTGCTTTTGCCAAAGCATTTGGCAACCATGTCTAGATGTATGACCAGGAATACCGCTAATGAATGCTCTCGCTGGAGCATCGCAAACTATAGCACGAAGTTCGATTTGAATGGTTTTCTCAAATACTTGTAAGCCATAATGCAGCAAGTGCCCCGACTCACTACAAAACGTACCTAAAAAATTTTCAAGGTTATTCGGTTTACTATGCCCTAAAAATACTGCTACTGGAAAAACAGGCACATTTTCTAAATTATTTATTCGGATTAAAATTGGGCAAAATTGGGCTTTAGAACTCTTAAATAAAGTGAGTCCTGTATGTTTGTTTGTTTGTTGCGTCGTTATTTAAAGTACTCGAAGCTCTGCTATTCGATGAATCGTCTTTTTCTGTCACATCAGTGGCGCCGCCTACTACATTGCTTGATTTAAGTTGCACGATCATTAGCTTTAACTGCTCGACTTCTTTGGTCAGGAGCTCATTCTGCGTCTTTAAATCACGTTCCGCTGCCTCCTCCAAAGGTGATTCATCAATGCCCACCGATTCAACCTCCTCGCCAGCGAAACTAGGACAATCGCCACGCTCAATTGCAGGCACATCGCCCAACCTTATTGCCAGGGCACTTTTGTTGCCATGAGTCGGGAGCCCCAACCGCTTCAACCACTCACGCAACTGGGCCGCCGTAAATATGTTTGTATCGACGCACTCCATTTTTAGAAAAAATGTTTGCAAAAATTTTGTTAAAACTTTGCTACTGTGCCCGAATCCCACTTCTGAGATTTTGTAGTTTGTTATTTTTTCTCACTTTCATGTCGCCAGTTACAAGTTTTAAAAATTACATCAGGGTTGCTTATTCGAGTAACATTAAAATAAGGTATGATACAAATTCAAAAGTACAACAGGATTGCTTATACAAGTAATATTAAAATAAGGTAACGATACAACATAATACAGTAATCACATTTACATTGCTACATTTTTTATCTATTTGCTCAAACCGACATGGATATATGGACCCCCTGCAACATTGAATCCACAAAATCAAATTTATAAAACGCGTTTACATTAAAATTTTCATCTCTTAAAATTTTAACTAGGTCAACTGCGCAATCTCGAGTGGGCTTATGTTTATGAAACCATCTCGGTAATTTAGTATTGAAGTTATCTTTCTCTGGAACTCCTTCTAAATCTATCTCACTGCTTAAAACACTTTCTTCTATTTATAGCATTTGCTCATCTTTTTCACATTTTTTATTTCCTTTAATTTTCACAATTTCGTCTATATTTTCCGTGTATTGAAGGCGCCTTATTCTGCAAAATATTAATTCGGTGTGTAATGAAATTTCTAGATACAACAGAAAAATTTATGTAGGATTGCTCACGTTGAGCCTCCAATTTGTAGGAAGGCTTGCGTCGAGCCTCCGGTGACGAGTATAGCATACGGCCAACCGACCGATATATAATTATAAACTGATGCACACAAATAAATCGTACCAATCTCGCTTCACAAATAGATTTTTCTTTATTTAATTTCACTTTATTCACTATAACTTTACAAATGTTCAATTGCTTTTCTTAAATGTTTAACTGGCGCTTTACAATATAACTCTAAGTAGCTAATGCACTTTACTGGTCGCCGTCCGCTATTCAAGTGCCGTCCGTTATTGGTTTTTTTCCGTTCGCGTCCCCTTTTCGTTCAGTCAGTGTTGTCGCGTGTCAAAAATGTCCAGTCCGCACGGTTGCATTTCTTAGTCCTACATTTATGAATTAAAAAAAGAAAAATTTTCGCTGTATAAAATGAAAGAAGAAAGAAAGAAGGAAGAAAATAAAGAAAAAAATAGGCGACATAAGGAAAAAATTGAAATAAAACTAAAAGAATTGGAATAAAAAAAATTAAAATACTCAAAATAAATAAACGTTTTTCTGCAATTCAAAACTAATTTCAATTATATTATTGTATTTATGTTACATAGTATATGTACATATATTTTACATATATTTTAGGAATGCAACTATGACAATGCATTCGCAATTTGTCTTCGGCGATGATCTGTTGCTGTTCCACTGAAGTTTCCTTCAACTGGTTCCAGTGGACCTACCACATCAACAAAAGTTTCTTCTTCAGGATCATTCACATTATATTGTTTGCAAATATTGTGTAAAGCACAACAAACATTTACAATAACAGTTGCTTTACTAGGTGGATATCGTAGTTTAGGTTCACCTAGTATACAACGAAAACGGCATTTCAGCACTCCAATTGTTCGTTCAACTACGTTCCTTGCCCTTGCATGTTTCTTATTAAAATTTGATTCTACTGTTCCTGGTAAAGCGTTTCGGAATGGCGTCCATAGATACTCGTGTAGTGGATAACCAGAATCACCTATAATATATTTCATTTTAGTATTTATGTATGTACATACACATATATAAATTGTAGTTACCTAAGTAAACCGAATTATGATCTCCTCTTTGGTATGTTTGCTCCAGATATGTTTTTAAAGCTGTTGGATATCTTACTTTTGCACTGCACGAATCCAAGAAAAAACGTTTTGGAATGTTCAACTCAAAAAGACAAAAAGATGTAGTTTATTCAATAGTTAAAATGCAAGTGAAAGAATGTTCTGGTTTTTGGGTTTCTTACAAAATTTAAAAATCAGGGTTACTCAAAAATGTAAGTTGCTAAAGGGTTGCATTTCAACAAAAGCGCTATTGTTCCACACAAATGAGTCGTGGCTAGATCCTCCATATCTTGCATCAACACGCCGTATAACCGTATCCTGATCGCATGCCTGATAAAAATTAATTTTTTTGGACGAAATAATAATAAGTAATAATTTATTTATTTAGTTGCTACTTACAATCATCGCATTTATGCTGTAAAATCCTTTTCTATTCATATATAAGTGCTTGTTCTCACATGGAGCAATAATTGCAACATTGGTTCCATCAACGCAACCAACCACATTTGGAATTCCTGATCTGGTGAAAAATTTCCTTCTTGTTGTTCGTTTCTGCTCTTCAGTTATGTCTGTTTTGATCCAGACACTGCACAGAGTGGATTCCAATATTGGAAGCAATTCCTTAAAAATCAACGAAACAGTGGGCTGTGCAATACCTAGTTGGAAATCATTTCCCACTGTTTGCTGATAGCTCCCATGAGCCAAATCTGAGAACGCAGCACAATTTCAACATCGGCGATATTGACGGCGATAGGTTAGTCGGACATTTTTCCTCGTCTTTTTATAACGGACTTTGTTCCTATTTTACATAACACTGTGCAACCTCTTAACGAAAATCGGCTGAGAACAAATGTTGTCCTTCAATGTTATTTTTTATGCACTCTTATTAGCCATGCATTCTGGCTAGGTTAAAAGTGATAAAACAAACGCTTATGCAATAATATTTTATATCTGATTATGCTGTCGATCAAATCAACTCCAACATAACAATTGTCTAGCAAATTACGTGTATCTGTAATATTTTTATTTTTTTATCATAGCGTTTTACGGATTAAAATTTCAAAACAAAATTAACGAATAAGCGGACAATCTTATTATCCTTCAAGCCACAGTGGATATATCTACTCCTTCAATGTTACCGACGAACTCTTCTGAGTATCCTCTTTCCTTCTTCAATAACGTTTTCTCTCCTTGGTGTTTACAATCAGGTATTCTGTTTCGTCGAATTGTTCCGAGACTATGTATTCCCCTTTTGGCAAAAAATTCTATAAGGCGTAATGAAGTGAAATAATTGTCAAAGTAGATTCTATACTGCATTTGATTTGGAACAATCCGGCACAATCTCATGACAACGTTGGACGCAGCTCCTAAATCTGGTTCACTTGGTCCCACAATATTTTCTGCACCTGTCTCAACCTCAAAGTTGTATGCAAATCCGTTTACACCGCAAAGAACAAACATTTTATATCCCCGATTATTTGGTTTTTTGGGATTATACCTCTTCAAGTTATGTCTAGCTTTAGTAGAACATATTTGCTCATCCACACAAAGGTATTTTTCCAATGCGATTTTCTGACAACTTTCATTCAATTTTAGAATCAATTTCCGAGACACGAAATGCATTGCTAGGATCTTTAGCAACTATATATAAATTTGTTTGTTCCGATATATATTTAATGAGCTCCTTCGGAAATATTTGGAAAAAAATTGAGCAGGAGAATCTAGGTCTAAAATATTGCTATCTAGAGTCTCGTCCCCTGTAAAACGAAGTTGATGTTCGTTCAAAGATAGGTTTTTTTTCTTCCATAGCACACTAATTTTAGATTTTTTTTCAATTTCCTGATGATCCTGGTGCACTCTGCACATTACTTTCACTGACGGCCATGGACAAAATCGGCAAACTATCTTCACATTCGTCATCTTCTATTATGTTTTCAAAACACAAATCATCCAAATCAGTGGGGTCAAAGTCTGGATCTGCAATGCTATCGCCATCAAAATCAAGTCCATCAACGCTTTTTTCGTAATCCATAAGAATATTTTCGATTTCATCCTCTGTCAGTTTTATATTAGTCATAGCACATAGCAAAAATATAAATATTGTAGCTGTTTAATAATTATAGTTCAAAACAATGAACTCGCCTTTCGAACTCCACAAAAAAAAAAACAAACGTTAAATTACACTTTTTATATTTTTTTTGAATTATTACACAATAGAGGCTTGACACGATCAGCACAACTTTGAAATCAAACATTTTAAACAGCTGATCAAAACACGTGGGACAGCAAGTGGTGCAATAAGTGTTCAAACCGGGTAGTACCAGTGTTGTAACATTAATATAAATATGGTTTCTATGTTCATACGAACAATTGTGAGCATAAAACCGGTTTGTTACAGATATGTTACAAGATGCTATAAAGGGTTAAATCGTTTAAAGTTGTTTTGATTTCTATTAGATCATTATGATCTGGTACTCCAGTAATAAATTTTAGTACTGAGCCTAAAATATCTATTGACCTTCTGCGGCGGTCGGTGGCTAGCAACTGATTTCTAAGAATCTCTATGCGGTTTAGTAATGTTTCGTCAGTTACGTCTTGATGATTTTGTGCTTCTAAGGTTACTTGTATTTCATAATATGGCTTTAGTATTGCTGTTAGGTTGGTCATGTGGAACAGGTACTCTTCCTTTTCGAATATGTATGCCGGATCTGTTTCTGTCAGTAAGTATTGTTTGTCCTGCAGGCTCGTTATTCTCTGAGCTGTCATTATGGACATCAGGTTTAGTATCAGGATTGTCTGGGTGTACATTGCTTCGTAGATTATCTTTATGTACAATCCTCCCCTTCGTTGTTAAAATTGTGTCCTCACGATTCTCCTTGACTGTCTGTTTCATGTAGCGGCGTGTAAATTTTTCGCGACGATTTTGTTTCTCGTATACTTCTTCACCTGGAGTATATATTTTATTTTGTCGTTTTTTATTGTGGTATGCTAACATGCGTTCTTGTTCTTCTTTTAATATGTCCTTGATTTCACTAAATTTATTTCTTTCAAAAAATATGTCAACAGGTTTACGATTTGTCACTGAATGTATAGTTCTATTATATTCTTTCACTGCGTTGAATATTTCTTCATCCGCAGTACTTTTATTTTTTTGCGATTTGAGCGCGTATGATTTCTAAAATTGTAGAGTTTAACCGTTCGACTTGAGCGTTTGATGTCGAATGACTGGGTGTAGTCATGGTATGCTGTATATATAGGGTGCTTTTGACGCTATGCTTTAAAAAAAAAATGTTTCTGATGGCTGTGTTCACTAGTTGACTGTTCATTGTAGAGGGAATCATTATCGTGCTCGTCTCTGGTGATTTGGTTGAGTTTCCTGTCTTTCAATCGTTGCTGGTTAAATGAATTTTCTCGATCTCGTTTCCTGAAATTTTTTATGGGATTTCGGAAATGATTGAAGCATTGTCCTTGCTATTGGAGTTGTTGAGCTTGCTGGCCGTTGTTTGTTGTTGCTTGTTGGTGTTGTGTAGGTCGTCTGTATTGGAAAGACGAGTCTACATCCATCTGTTGCTTGTACTTTCCTGGGCTGGTTGAACGATTGTTGTTGAACATATTGATTTTTTGTAGGTTGATGTATCCTTGGTGAGTACTCTAGGAACTGGTACTGCGCATCGTGTTGCATAGTACGTGCTCTGGCGTATGCTTCCACTATGTTCTTACATCCTCTGGAGTATAGAGCATTCTTTGTTGCTATGCTTCTGAGTCCTGCTATAAATGTGCGAACTGCTTTAAATTGCACTTCTGTGATTATAGCTCGTGCCACTTCCTCATTTTTATGAGACATTTCAACTTTAGACAGGATCAAATTTAATGCTTGGTTGATTTGATCATAGTACATAGTGAGTGATAAGTTATTTTGCTTTATTCTCATCATTTCTGCTTCCAGTACGTATTGTGGGCGTTGGTCGGCATATGAATCGTCCAATCGATCGATGATGTCATCGAAGTTTAGTTTGGTATTGTTATTTATCAGTACTTGTGCGGCTGTTCCAATAATTTTTGACTGTATCATCATGAGTGCTTGGATATATTTATTATGTCCTTCGAAGTTCTTGATACTATCTGTAAGAACCTACTTGTTTGCGTGAGTAATAAGACAATCGTGTATAGTATAATACTCCGGTAATTTATTGTCTCGTCTTCACAGCTTCACAGTATAAAGAGTACTAAACTAGAATGTGTATACATGTACGTAATTTACTGGGTATTGGTAGGCTCTCGTTGTTCGCTCTCTGGTTCGGTTCTCCACACTATCCATTAATCTCATAGCCATTTTTCTCCAAGCTCTATAATCATTTTGGTCTCCGTTGAATGTGGTGAGGATTTTAAACATATTTAAATCAATTTCTTCTGGACTTGTAAACGAACATTTGTAATCCGTTGATGGAGGTGGGAGGCTCAGATGATGCGATATTTTTTATTAATTGTATCGATTTTTTAACATCATTTTCGTAATTTGGGAAACCGTACTCGGGGGACTTCAGAGCATCTAAAATTAGAAATAGCAATTGTGAGTTGTGAATTTATGTATTTAATTAAAACAAACCTATCAAACACAAATTTTCCAAATAAGTTGGTTTTTTTAATGATTTTTTCTTCTGCAGCCCATCCCAATTGTACTCTAACAAGCACTCTTCTGTGATGATAAATTGTAGAGATTTTGTAATAGGTGTTGAACCTATACATTCTTTAATGCTACAAATCTATTGAAATCAGGAAAGTATTAATTATATAGTTTCGCAGAAAATACTGTTCATTCAGTTAACTTACTACGTCATTTTTTGGAAACATTTCAGCATTTTCCTCAAAATGTTCCATTTCTTCAACGCTTTTTATTGGAAATATGTCCAGGCTTGTAGATTTCGGAAATGCTTTCTCTAACAATTTATCCATCTTCACATGTAGCTCACAAATTAAGTTTTTCATTTGTTGCACCTCTTCTTCTATAAATAAATTGTTTAATCAATAGTACTAATATACACAATTATTTATAGTAATTACTTTTTTACCCAATTTTTTCATTTTATTTCCACACTCACAAGGTGGAGAATTTTCGTCATTTATCCGTTTTGACATTTTGGAATATTTTGTCTAAATCGATTATATTTATATTATCTGTTTCAATTTGCATATTCAATTGAAAGGATAATTAAAGTGTGAAGTGATGAAGAATTGGCAAAAAAACCATTTTATCTTGATATGGTACAAGTCCTTCAACTTTTAAAAAGCGGGCACCCGTCTATATTGATATCAATATATAGGCAATCCATATTTGGAGGAAAAGAAATTTTCATCAAAAAAAGGGCATTTTCTACTCCGAAATGAAAGTATTTTCCAGGCGACACATAAATTATATTAATTTCTGAGTTAGGCAACGTCATTAATTGTTTCTTTGATGCAGGTACACGCACGTCAGCACTACGAAATATTTGGAGAATTTCATCGCATGCCCTCTAACGAACTTTATATTTGACACACCAATTTCTTAATTTCGCATTTATGTCATTATTATTGTTGTTGTTAGAGTTAACAGTAGCCGCATTACGCACATTATGCACATTACATAGATTTATATTTAGTTCTTCGGATACATTTTTGCTACAACTAGGAACATCACTCACTCCACATTTAGTTTTTCCCATTTCAATAGAATAATTAATTTACTATTCAATTAGTTTCATATATATGAAGGATAAAATTGATTTTATTTAGTATATTATTTATGACAAATTATTTATCTGGGTGTTGATCTGTTCGCTGTCCGTTTTCGAATGAATTTTCCTTGTCTCTTTGCGTTATAACGCTTCTAAGAACTCAACGCAAGCGTCCCAACGCTTCGTTGAGTTTTTGTTTCAGTCCATGGTTGTGTTTTGTCTTCGTCGTGTTCAATAACATAGTCGTGTTCAGTAACGTAGTTGTGTTCAGTAACAAAGTCGTGTTTATCCTACACTCGATACCACATATATGTATATTAATCTAGACTTTTCAAAGACTACAACTTACTTGTCTTGTCCGAAATGAGAAAATAGTGGTAAACGGCGGAAGACAGATAGAACAATAATGGCAAACAGTAACGCGGTTGCATATACGCAGTATTCGGTGGCGGTCAACCTCGATACTCCCCGAAAATCTACCAGTTGAGCTTCCATACTGCTCTGGACTGGTGGCCAATAAAGAAGGTGAGGTTGGACCCCACTGACACACAAAATATACCCAACACAACACACAACACTCATACCAAAAACTAACCCTAATTCACAGTTAAACGCCTTCGCCGCTTAAAAACCTCACGCGCATACAACCCTAATAATTCGGTATTCCGACTAGTGGAGATCACACCACTAACATCTAAGTGCCCATTTGTCCAGCTAATCCCCATACCTCCCAAATCCCTAATGTCAGAGTACATCGGGCATTCAGCAATAACATGCACCCAATCTTCTACCCGCGCCCCACAAAAACAACCGGACCGATCAGATAGGTGCCTCTGATGCAAAAATGCATTCAGAGGCCCATGCCCTGTAAACAAAAAACCCAGACTCAGACAAAAACTGAAGTCTGGGTTATCCGCGACAAACCCAACATCCCGAATGTACTCATACGTCACTCGGCCATTGGGACAATTGTCCCAACGTTCTTGCCACCTACACCTAACCCTATCATCTAGAAGCCTCTTGCTCCCTAGATATCCCTCCCTCTCCACATCATCATCAGAGATCCAATCACACTGCAGCAAGGAAACACTCAAACCCCTTCTTAACCTGAAAGCAACAGCACGCTGTATGACAATCAGGTCAAGAGGGGGTGCTCCTAACAAAACATGCAAAGCCCCCGTCGAAACAGTACGACATACAGGCAGACATGCAAGCATCATACAACGCTGCATCGAGAGGAGTTTTTGGCGACCCGAGACCGCCACTGCTGTCTCCCACCATACAGCAGCTCCATAAGTGGCACAAGCCACAAACAAGCCACGATATATGGTACGGACAGCACGACGCCCGAGACCCCAATCACTCCTCAAGATGCGTCGTACTTTGCCTATGACCGCCAGTATGCGCTCCTTAACCCTAACCAAGTGTGGAGTAAAACACATTCTTTCACTCATAGTCAGTCCCAGATATTTGACTTGCGTCACATATCTGATACTGACTCCATTCACACGGACAATCGGTGGACGAACCGGCGACAATCTACCTTTCAGCAGCATTGCCACCGTTTTATCCATCGATATGTCAACCCCCACACCTAAACCCCAAGAATTAACGATCTCTAAGAGATCTCCTCCCGCCCGTTCTAATTCACCCCGCCAACGACCTTCAACCAGAAGGAGAAGATCATCCGCATACGCACAACACTTACAAAGTGGCTCGAGCTGCCCAAGCAGAGAATCCATCATGAGATTCCAAATATATGGACCACAGATGGAACCCTGCGGGCAGCCACGAACCACCTCAATCTCCACACTTTCATTCATACCAACTAGAGAAGCCTTTCTGTCCGAAAAATAGCTCCGCCAAAGAGCAATTTCCGGACAGCCAAGCTCCTCCAGCCGTTGCACCACCCGATCCCAGCTTAGGTAATCAAATGCCCCCTTAAAGTCAACAAATATGCCAAGGACATATTTGTTGACATTATCCCTAACAACATTTTGAACAAAAAACCACGCATCCTCTACACTGCGTCCTTCCCTAAACCCAAACTGCCTATCCGACCACATACCCCTCGTTAGCTCCTGAAGTCGTTCCACCATTACTCTCTCCAGCACTTTTCCAAGTACTGGAAGGAGACTGATGCCCCGATAAGATCGAGGATCGCTCCTGATCTTATCAGGGGACTTCAGGAGAGGAACAACCCTAGCCGTTTTCCACTCGCGTGGAAAATATCCCTCCCAAACGCACTTATCATAAATAGCCTCCAGGTATTCCGGAATGAACTTCCACAAGCTTTTGCACATCTCTCCGTTCAAACCATCAAAACCGGGAGACCGTTTAGACCTAACCAGGCCAAAGGCGTACCCCAACTCCCCATCATCTAATGGAGGGACAGGCACCTCTTGTGCTTGAGGTACCTGCACCTCCGACCTGGGAAAGAACGCACCTAACAGAACCCCCGCACACTCTCTCCACGACGATAACAGAGTGTCACCGACGCGAAGAGAGGTGATATCCTGACTTCTACGACCCCTGCAGATCCTATAGACCTGACCCCAGGGGTCGTTCCTATTCTCCCTAACGAAATTCCTCCACTCATCCTCCTTAATTTTGACTAACTTTACCTTATAATCCCTATTCGCACAACTAAATTCATACCTAAGCTGGGACAACCTATCAGAATTGGACCGCCGGGCGCGTTGAAACTTCCGCCTCAATCGCCTGACAGTCCTCCTCATCAAGGTTAGCTCACGCGTCCACTATTTAATTTTAGTAACCCTACGAGACTCAAACCTACCAAAAACCCTATCATTAACCCCCCAAACTACCTCATAGAGACGAGCAATTTGCTCGTCCACCCCCAACTCCTCAAACTCACTAAGCGGTATACAAAATACCGCTTCCCTAACCGAGAGGCCATATTGGTTCCAGTCAGTACCAGAGGTACGCCATCGCCGCCATGGACTCACATAAGGCAAAGGAGGGGATCGAGGGGTAACCATAATTTGAATCAAATTATGATCACTACTTGCTGCCTCATTCATAAGCGTCACGTCAATATCACTCACACCCCTAGGCACATCGAAAGTATACCACTCACTGGGCTCATTCACAACGTGGAAACCATTAGCCACCACCCATTCACTTAATGCCTCACCTCGACTGTGGCTCCGATATCCAGTCGAATGCCGGGATACCTTACTGAACCACATCGAAGACGAGGCATTCGCATCCATCCCCAGGATAAATGGACTACCACCTACAAGAAGTAGCAGCATGTCCATGTATCCCAGGTAGGGCTCTAGGGGCTCGCCACAACCATTCTACCGAAAACCCCCTCAATAGCTACACAAACACCCAGCCGTGAAGAATCCAAGACTACACAATCATAGCTTGGATTATTCACAACTATTGCGGCATTAGCTCTAAGGTCCGTGAAGACCCTAAAACCTCCAGGAAGACACCGAACCACCCCGTTGGTGGCAAAGGGCTCCTGGAGTAGAGCAATATCACACCTACCCTCAATCATACAACCCCCAACTCACACATTACGGCATATGACCTCTGGCAATTTAGCTAGATAATCCCCCATCAATGTCTGGCAAGGGCACGGTCAACAATGCCACAGTAAATCGGGCAGACAGCTGACATCATAAGATGTTCAGCTGGCCTACCCTTGAAAGCACAGTTGCGGCAATGTGGTGCATTGACGCAACCGGCAGCTCTGTGGCTGTGGCCTGACCGCACTTCCGACAGACATCTGATCTAGCCCTACATTCAGCCACTCTATGGTCAAAACCCATACACCGGAAGCAGCCAGCGACGGGGCTATCCGGTCGCACCCGGAAGGAAAACCACTTAATGTAGCACCGACCTACCTCCAAGAGGGCGGACATCAACTTGTCCGTACCCTCTAGGACGACATTGGTCCTACCATCAGCGGCCACCGTCCAGGGGCGACTGACCATCCTCACGTCAGACTTCAGGGATGCCGGGCTGAAGTCCCGGAGGTTCAACCGGAATAACTCCTCCATGAATTCCTCATGGGGGATCTCCGTATGAACCCCCTGGACCGCAACCCGAGGACCCAACTTCCGGGTGACAGTCACGTGCAACCTCACCTCCTCAAACTTTTTATTCTTCACCACTTTTTCCCTCTCACGAGCAGAAGGAGTGCGAAGAATCGCCCCACCTCCCTTAAGTGGCCGGACATCATGGACCCTCACTCCAAGTGAGGGACCCACCTCCTGAACCACCTTCTTCATAATATCCTTAGAGGAAGTTGCAGGCCCCTTGCTCCTCACAACCACCGCCCAAGTCTCCACCGGCTTCGGCGTAACCGGTGCAATAGCGCCCCCAGCACCTGTGCTGCAGGCGCAGGCATCGGTGCCGACGGAGCCGGCAAAGACCCACCCGGCGGCGAAAAGTGCCCCCCACATCCATCTCTAAAGGCGTCAACCTGTCCACGAAGATAGGCATTCTCGGTAATAACCGTCATCAGGAGTTCCTCATACTTTGAGGCAAACTCCAGCAGCCCCTTCGCGACATCCTTCTCAAAATTCTTAGCACCGAAAACCAACTCACTAAGCTCACCATTTAATCTCTTCGCAGCCACAACATGGCTGGTTAAACACCAACGCAGAAACCACAAGCACAAGGGAAAACCCGGAACAGCTGCTCGCGGGCGCGTGTGACTAAACACACAGAAAAACCTATCAACCGCGCAAGAATGTTCAGTGGCAGCCGCCACCCAAGCGGTTGACTAACGCGAAAAAACGCGAGGGCACACCCCACAACCCAAGCACAAAGCCTGAAAATGGCCACTCAAACGGGTGCCGGGCGGAACTTTGTCCCCGTAAGTAAGTAAGTAAGTCCCCCTCGCAACACGGGTAGCTGAACGCTGGACGCACAGCACAACTCACACTTGACAGGCAATTCAGCCGGCAGAGAACACCAACAATACGGTACAGCACTGAAACTGTGTGACAGTTCAGCAACTACAACCGTATGGCAGTACACCCAACCGCAAAAACCACCTGTTACAAAAACCCACTTTGCCCTCATCATTTATTTTCAACATTAAGCGTTGGTCTTGGTTGTAGAAAATCCGTAAACAATATACTATTTTCGGTAGAACAAGACGGCGTGGGATACGACTCACTGTTTATTGCATCTACAGTGAATTCTGCCATTAGCCGCTTACATTCATTTCTAGATAGTACAAGTTTTGTCTATTTCGGAGAACGGTACAAGTTTATTTGCAGGAACGAATAAAAAGAGCGCAATTTTATGAATGATATTCAGATTTTCGATAACTGTACACTGTAAATATGTGTTCAGTTTTTCCTTGAATTCTGTAACTGGTTCGGAATCGGTGACAGCAACAGAACAAACTTTTTGTAACCTATGAAGTAAAACATAGATGAGATAAATTGTGGCATATTTTTCACCCTCTAACTTTTTAGACGCTTGTTCGAAAGGCTCTAAAATGGCGATTATAGCGTTTAAGTGATGCAACTGAATATTATTTATTTTGTCTAGATTATATCTTTGGTCGCTTCAATCGCTTTCTGAAGTACATTATGTAGCAAATGTCTCACACAGGATAGGTGACGATATGAACGGAATGCAGCAACCATATTGGATCCCCTGTCCGTCACAATAATCCCAGTTAGAACAGTGACGGTCACGTTACCTAGTGACATGCCGGTAACGCGTGCCGGTTTAATTGTCACTTTTTCCTATCACGTTCTTAAGGGCGAATCAAAAAAGCTCCCAAAACTTTTGTATACATGTGATCTTGTATCACCTTCTCGCTCACATATTTTCTGCTGTAATATTTCCTTCCACAGTCAAATTGTTTCCTTGTTGTTTTGAGAAGCTTGCCTCTGGGTTATAGCAACCAGAAATGTTGAATTTCTTCCGTTTAAATGTCAATTAGAACAATTACAATAACAAATGCGTAAAAATGGATTGAAAACTAAAATGACGATTATACATGTACCTTTTACGGGAGTGAAGAAGTTGTCGGGCATTCCTCCAAATAGATGTCATCAAAAAGCGCTGATGAATCCATCTGATTAAGAAATAAAAATTTGGCAGCATCAAATTCATTTTAAATAACTTAACATAATATAATAAAATACGATCGGGCTACAATAATTTACATCTTTTTCACAAATTTTCATAAATTTAGATGCACTAAGATTAAAAGCATTTTTTTCCCGGCTCATACATACATACATATATGCACTAAATGTATATTTTTTCATATTGAATTAGTATTTGTTTTACTCACCCTTTTTCCAAATATTATCTTGAAGACACAAAATGTTCGCAAAAGTTAAAGAAACACAATTATAATGTCCGTAGGTTTAAATATTTATTTTAAATATATGTAGGATTTACTTCAAAAGAATACGGCGTATTAATTGTAAACTGTATTTTTTATTCCATAATTCAGCGCGGTGACGCGACCGCATTACACAGCGTCTTCTTCACTACTCCCCGTTTGAACAATTGAATCTTAGTTTATATAACAAAAATGGATGATCCATGATGGCTGCTGATGGATGCTTCGTCCAATAACAGCTGATTTGCAGTGTTGCCATCTGAACTACATTATTCGTTCAGTGACAATACTGCCACCTATTCTATATTTTATTTCTTCCTACATATAATAAATATGCGCAAACACAAATCTGCACAATTCTCAACTATCGACGCGTTTGTAACCGAATTCTTTTTTTCTTCGAATTCAATTTGTCACAACGAACAAGCAAACGTCAATTCACGGTATCATGCTGTACGCTTTCACATCCATCGTTTTCAATAAGCGGTGACAGCTAAAAAATTTGTTGTCTTCTTTTGTTTTATTTTTTTTATTTTAACATCTGTTGAGTGAAGAGCTTATAGTATAAAACAAACAACGCGCTAAATATGTTTTCCTTAAAAAACTGTCTGTCCAAAGGTCGGTTGTTAATCCATATCCATATAGTTTGGCATATCCAAGGTCGGCTCTTACTACGTTAAAATATTTGTCGTATATATGATCTATGTTTCTGGATAATGTAGTCGCATGCGGCAACGCACTTTGCACATTGATAGGCTGCCCATATTTCACACCAAGATGAGAAAAATATTCTAATAGTTTATGTAACCTGTAAGAACCTACTTGTTTGCGTGAGTAATAAGACAATCGTGTATAGTATAATAAACTAGAATGTGCCCAGCAAGAAGACTATACGTTATATAATGCCATAAACCTGTCGTATAACTATGGATAGTATGCGTGAAAAAATCGAATAGTTTACATCAGTTTGTACAGAGGCATGGGAAGATTCTATCGCATACTTTGAATACGTGTGAGTTGTCTATCCTTTTTATTTGCATACAAATTTACCATCACTTTGTCATATGCTCGTCTCTTTTTAACCCATGGTAGGATGGTATAGTAGTTTGATGGTAAAGTTGTATGATGGTAAAGTAGTATGATGGTAAAGCAGTACGATGGTAAAGTAGTATGGTATACTTATCCTTTTATCCTACTCCATATAAAATAAAACAAATACAGGTTATTTTTAAAAATTTATTGAATTTTTTATTTTAAATTGTTATGGAAATGTATATTTAATATATTTTTAATTTGTTTATTAGTGATTAAAAAAATTAATTTATTGCATTCATTGCATACGTACATACGAGTATAATATATATTAAATAAATAAAAATTAAGAAAAAGACAAATCATTGCATTCGTTGCATTCAATGCATCCGTACATATAATATATACATATATATTACATATAGTACATATTTAAATAAATAAAAATAAAAAAAAATAAAAATAATTGCATCCATTGCATCCATACATTATTTAAAAATTGCACCTACTTTGGTTGTTGTTGTTCCGACCTGGAATTATAAAACATTAATTATTACTAAAATTTTGGAAAAGAAATAACTTACCGTTTATTTAAAGATAATTTGTTTTGGCGGTACCTATTGTGGCTAAGGTCCACCACAAAACTCCTTCCTTACAAATGCCCGTTCAAAACCTGGGCGTCCTTCCATTACAAATAGTTTAAGCTTCTAATATATTAAGCGCCCGTTTTTAACAAGTTTTCCTTCCATCAAAATTAAATCAAAAAAAGGAGGACATTGTCGGTAAAGATTTTTCTCATTACCTCATCTACAGATGCATTTGCTAATTTTATTTGTTGAAGATAAATTTTCTGTGAATTTAAGGAATTGAAATGTGTTAATAGTTAAATTACCAAATAAAATTTTTAATTAACAAAGTATAAGACTAATACATACTTAAATAATAAAATAGTAAGAGCAAAAAATTACCGTTTCGTCAGCAAACTCTTTGGAATTTAGTTTATCTTCGAAATCCAGCGCGGCGTCTAGTGTGCAGATTGGTAGTCTTGACGCTATTTCAATTTGCATGGGATTTTCTATTTCTCCTACCAATCGTCCAATGGAGTGATGGACTTTAGCTAAAACCACCTTACATTCGCGCAGCGTGTGTGTTTGAGCCAATAGAAGACCTTTATCAATAACCTAATGTACAAATATATATATATATATATATATGCATTTATATTTATCAAATAAAGAAATACATATATAAATTTATTGGTACATATACATACATTTTCTTTGAGGGTTTTCTCAATGTCATCCATCCTTGTCATCAGCACCTTTTGGTTTCTTAGGATTTCCTTAATACCTTGAGTTACTATAAAATAAAAAATATTTTATATAATTTATATCATTTAACCGTAATTTATCTTATTCATTATTTATTGAAATGTATATAATATACCTGTGTCCTGCTGTTGAAGGTTGTCTGGCTGTAGAATGCTGTGTCGTAGCTGAACATTGTATGGCGCTGAAACTTGAAACCTTCTTCTTTGTGATGCTAAACAAATAAATAACTAAATTAGCTATTGATTTCAATAACAATTTAAAATTTTACATTGGGGTATTTCGGCTTCCGGTGGTGGTGACTGGTTATTTATCGCCACAAATTCTTCATATTCATTCTCTTGGCTAAATAATTCTTCATCCATATTTCTTAAAAAAAAAAACAACAAAATTAAATATTAGTGCAGAATTTTATAGTACATAATATCATAAAATTGGTTTATAAATGGGAAAGTGTACTAGTTACGAAAGCCCGGGCAGGCGAGCCACAGGTAAACAAACGCACTCTGAAGTTTTTTACAATTTTTTTTGAACCAACTTTTATTCCATGATCTTTTAAGACAGCAATTTCCTCGCAAAAGTCCTTCATAAAATCATTAATGTTCCAAGGTTTTTCACTTCCAGAGAAACATGCGATCACAAAAGGACTTTCTTGTGGATATCCAACAATGGCGCCTAAAATTGGCCACAAAACTTTATTTGAATTTTTAAAAAGCCTGAGGCCATCAATCCCGACATCAATTTCAATATCATTATTACCTTCAAGAAAATCAAAATATTTTTTTAAAAAATGCTTTTGTATTCCAACATAAATGAATTCTCCACTGGGAATGGATTGAATATTAACTTCTTTTTTTTCTGTCCCAAGTAGGGCCTTTGCACATAAAGGAAAATCTTTAACACCGATTTTATTTAGCGTTTGAAGCAAATCAGTAACGGTGTTTTGTGAAACGCTGTTTCTTATTGCCCACTCCTTCAGTGCAGTAGCCTTTTCATTTATGTTGGAATTCACTGCCTCACTATTCCTACCCAAACTAGCACTTTCTTGCCCCTCATCTTCACACAAGGATAACTCTTCAGGTTCACTAGCACTAATAACTTCACGATTTTCACTTTCAACGCGAGCAAACTCATCTAGCCTTCTATATTTCGCCGCGTTAACTTCAAATTCTTTTTTCTCTTTTGAAATGGCGTTCCGAAACGATTTCATATTTATATTTAAAAACAATAAATAGTGATTTATATAATAAATACTTGCCTCAATTTTGTCGCTGTCAAAGTGTATAGCTGATTCCAATATTTTTAATTCTTTTTTTTTTTTTTTTTAAGATAACGATTAAAGTGTGCGCGCGCACGTCTATTCACTTCACAAGTTTTCACACAAATGTGAGAAATGCAGTTTTCCACTTTGTTATATACTGATTACTTCTACTGATTACTTCTACTGATACTGATTACTTCTTACATCAAACGACTACAATGCATATCTGCATATGATTGTTTATATGTATTTTCCATTCTTGTAGCACAACTGTGGAGGGAGCCGTCGTTGTTACTGAAATATATTCACTTCACAAGTTTTCAACATGTGATGCAGTTTTCCACATTATATACGTAAATTTTTGATTTTTTTTTTTTTTTAAGATTTGCATATGTGTTGGTGAATACGTTAGCGAAGTTTTGCTGGGTGTATACATGTACGTAATTTACTCGGTATTGGTAGGCTCTCGTTGTTCGCTCTCTGGTTCGGTTCTCCACATAACCCACTGTCTTCAACTATTTTGTATGGCCTGCAGCTTTTAATGACCCATTCAGTTATAATTTCCAACGCTTCCTTTTTGCGTTCTGCACTTATTTCTACTTTATTGATACTTTCGCAATTACTGGCCAATGTGTATTTTATGAAGCACTTGTGCTTCAACAAGCTTGAGGTGGATTTTTTGCAGTGCTTAAATATATTGAAACCCATTTTGCACGCTACAATATTTGGTATTTGTTCATTAATTTCATTTACTACTATTCCAAATACGTCCCAAACTTTGCTTTTCCCAGTAGCTTTAGAAATTTTTAATTCACCACTAATAATTCTTTCTCTTATGGCACTACTACTTAAGCTACTACTTAATGTGATGTTTGCTGCAGGTGAGTCGTTAGTAAATGACTGCAAATATTAATACATTATAAGAAAAGAAACAAAATATGTAAATATGTCGGTCCATGTGCGGTAGCATCGTCTGTATTGCTGTCCGTACAATTTGGTGCTGCAGTAGGAGCGCCGTTCATGGGCAAGCCGGTTTCCATTTCTCTAAGTCAATATATTTCTGGCGAAGCGTAGCGAACAACTGTGCGACCGATTTCCCCACGTACTTGCACACCAATGCATCAGTACCAAAAGCGCTTCATCACTCTTAGTATATCTACCAGAACAAAGCCTTGTGCACATTCTTTGTCTCTTTCTTGCCTTTACAACACTCGTTGATTTTATCGTAACGCGCAGAAGGACACTCGGCAAAACGAAATGCTTTTACCTCGCTCTCACACCGAAGGATATAATGAAGAGAAACATGAAAACAGCATACTTCGATTACATTGAAATTTATTTACAAAGTACTTTGCATACACAGTAGTTTGTCATTTATTACAAAATTACAGGGTCATTCGTCATTTCAAAAATGATATCCAAATTAACAAAGTTATTTGTTTACATCGACAAATATATATTTAATAACTTACGCTATCAAGTTCCATATCCGTAATTAAATAATGACAAAATTTCAGCGCAAGCAATACCAGCCAAGTCACAAACAAACAAAAACTAATTTCGGATTTAAAAGTACTTGGGAGTAATACAAGCAGCACGAAATATTTTCTCTACTTGTTGCTGTAGCTTCGGTTAACTTTTGTTCACGATCGTGGCTAGTAGTTTACTATGTACATTTGGTTCAACAGAAAGAGTATAATTAGTAATTGCACTCTCAATGGAGAGTAGCGGCTTTGTGCTGTTAAAGGTTCGCAATCTCTTTTGAGTAGAGTACAATACTAGGAGTGCTAGCAAGCATGTTAGTGGCAAATGTATTTTTGCAACTCTTTAATACACATCCTTCGTTGTAGGTCTGCTATTACTACTTGCATAGCTGCTACTTCTGCTGAGGTTGCCATTTTTATAATTTTTTTAAAAACAAATTTTCATAATAAAGTGAAATTTTTCACTTTTTTTCTTTATTTATGTATCCTTCTATGAAGGTTTGTTTTGTTTTATGAGACTATGTCCCTTGTAGATTTTACGACCGACTTATTGAAGGATTTTATATCCGGAATCCTTGTTATGCGGTCCCTGCTCGGGCGCCAGTTATTTTCTTTAATCAATGAACATGTATTTTAAGTCCTATGAAGAACTGTTTCTTTATTTATTAAATATGTACTTATTGTTATGACAATGTACAATGAACAAAGAACCTATATTATTGTGTTGTGTTTCTTTATATAGCATTTCTTGTAATGTGTTATCGATCTGTGATTTGCTGAAGTGTTTTGGTGTCGTGTGTATTGATGAGGACTTTGGAATGCGGTGGTTTCTGTTTGTTATTCACTTATCAGTATAGTTTGTACTTTGTATTAATTGTACTTTGGTTGATAGATATATTTACTCGCGCTACTGTCAAGATGATGGTCGACAGATTCGTTTGGCCAGGCATTGCGAAAGATTGTAGATCCTTTGCTAAATGTTGCATACAGTGCCAACGCTCTAAAGTCATTCGACACAACAAAAGCTTATTTCATAATAAATCCCAGTAGCCGATTCGGATCTAACCTAATTTGTCTAATTTGTCCACCGTTCTTCAGTGATAAGCATTCTGTGATAGAATCAGCGATTTTAATTTTGTCGCTAATTGCGGTCGAATTAGCAGAAGTCGCAATATTGTTGCTATTCTCTACTTCAACTGCGAGCGATATCAAAAAGTATGCAAGTGCTTTTGCTTCTGCTTCTGAAAAAATCAGAAGTCGCATGCTTTGACTGGCGCAAAAATCAAACAGCTACGAAAATCAGAAATCAGCATAAGTCGCCGTTATTCGTTTTTCTGCTTTCTGCTTTGCTGTAGCTTTCGATCGTATACATAAGTTGCCGCAGCAGCGATCGACAATTTTCGACAGTCGTCGGCAGTCACAGTCGCGAAAAGTAATGCATTCGACTTTTTGCTACTTTTGATTTTTGTCGCTGTTGCTTTCGATCAGCAGCGTAAGTCGAAAAAAGCAAGAAGCGTCAGATTCGTGGAAGTCGGCCGTTGCGACCGTTTTTGATTAGCTACGACTTTAAAGGAATGTTTGGCAATTACTTATAGTGTACTTGAATTTTCTTATTATGTTGTTCATTTTCAAATTTTTTAATTTTTCTTAAGTTTACAAAATTAAAAATTTAAATCAAAATTCGTTGGAATAAATAACATAAAAACATAACAGTAAATTAATTTTTCATTGCTTTCATTACATACATTACTCATTTTTTTGATTATTCATTACAAAGTTCCTCTTGTTCAAAAAGTGGCAACGTATCAATGGCCATGTCCAGAAAGCTAGGATTTAATTTTACTAGCAATATGTTCTCAAGAACATCGTGGCTTAATCGATTGCGAGAGTCGGTAAGCACCAGTCTTCAAGTAGAGAAAGCTCGTTCAATCGACACCTGTTATAAAAATAATAAATAAAGGAGAAAACTTTAATTAATTAGGCCATTTTCATTTACCTGAGTTGGCGGTACGGCATAACAAACATTACTAATTGCGTATAATTCCTGGTCGGTATACTGTTTTCCTTTCCAATAAGACAAAACGTCTATGTATGTCAATCCTTTGATGAGAAAGTTTCAGGTTTTCAATTTTTGAATATACATCGATTGTACTGTTGACTTCTGATTTAACGCCTTGAGATAAGTACGCTTCTATCAATTCGTCTTCCTCATCAAAAAAATAATTCTGCATTTCATTGAGCTGGAATTCGGAGTTGAGCACATATTGCCAGTAGGGTGAAGACTATTAAGTCTATCCCAAATAGATTTTAAATGATTTATTGCGTCATTTTTTGTTGCGGCGATAATATCTGTTGAAAACGTGGATCCAACAACAAGCAAGAAACTATAAATTTGTTATTCAACAATATTTTTGTTCGTTTTTCAATAGAATTTAAAATTTCATTTCCACTATGAGCAAACTCAATGGGTATGAGCAAACTCAACGCATATGAATAAACTCACTGTGCTTGAATAAAAGCGCCGTCTCCTTAAGCGATTTGCAGCACTTACATACATATGTATGTCTGTTTAAATTTGAAGAATTTTTTAGTGCCATCCTCTTTAATAATTTCAGATAATATATTCCAAACATGGCTCCTTCCCTTATGTCGGGCTGACAATGTGTAGATCCCCAGGCGTTTGTACGTTTTTTTTTCTAAAATATCTTCTTGCTCCATATCGACGGGATGACAAATACATACCTAATAAAATATAAGTTGTGTACCAAATTCTTAGTGCAATGCATGTGACACATAAGCTGATCGCGAACAAAGCATACAAAAACTATATACATACCAGAGAACTGCAAAACTCACTTTTTCCTTAAATCAGCTCATACGCAAAAGTTTCTATTCAATTCCAATCACTGAGCGAAAGTGAGCTAAACATTTCGTGAAGTGAGCGAGCATGAGCTAAATATTTCGTGAAGTGAGCAAACGTGAGCAAAGCATTTCGGACCGAAGGCTCACATTGTACGCAAATGAGCGGTTCGGCAACATGAGCTGATTTTTACTCAACGCTGTGTTTCGCTCAGTGATTGGACTTGAATAGAAACTTTTGCGTATGAGCTGATTCAAGGAAAAAGTGAGTTTTGCAGTTCTCTGTTCCTTATTGCATAAGCACAAGTCCCTGATGTGATTTGCTTAATACGTTGAATAAGCATTCCTGAAAAAATTTCCTTCATTGCCTCCCCGTTTTCATCGAGAGCTCCAAATTCACCTGCTCGTAATGTATTTATTTCCCTAGTTATGGTCATTTGATCTTTCCTAGGTTTAAAATGTTTTTTTTTTTAGTTTTTTTTTACAATCTTCCCAACTAGCTGGTGGGGCAAGATGCAAATGATGTTTTGCTTTCCCACCTATTTTTAAATAGTACTATACTCTAAAAAATTCTTGTTCTTGGTTTAGATAATCCCTCAGAATCTTATCTATTGCTTCAATGAATGCTGGCAATTGGCCGCCATCACTCTCAAAAGAATTTCCATTTTCGATACATTGTCTTATTGACAATTGGTTATTGGCTGCATTTTGCGCAGTTATTTGAGTTAAAGATGCTAAGCAGCGAGTTAGTAATTCTATTTGTTCTGCCATTATACTTGGTGTGTTTTTAAATTTAATTTAATTCAGATTAAGATTAATTATTATAATTTTTTTTTCAAATCACAATTGTATATTCTGAAGTTAATTAGTTTAAGGGGTTATACCCCTTATTGTTGTTGCTGGCTTTGATGATAATATTGATTGTTGCAACAGCTACTCCTGTTGTTGTTATTCTTGCCTTTGCTTTCAATTTGATAACAGTAGTAACCTTTTTTTTCGGTTTTCGGTCGTGGTATTTAATTAAAACAAGAACGAGGACTGTTTTATTAAAATCAAAACTTAAGTCTCCTTAAGCTACATATTATTTTTACTGACAAGAATAGCCTCTTTCATTCGGATTTGCATTAAACCTGTTCCTCATAATATTTTAGTACGGTGTAAGTATAGTCGTTAATAGGCTACATGGTACAAAAATTGTGTGTCTTCAAATAAATACACTATGTCTGTCTCAGTCGAAACAAATCTTCTATTACTGAGGTCAGTCACTAGATCTGCAAAACAGGAATAAATTGTAAATAATATTATAATACCGCCGTACATACTATAGCCTGTCTTCGTATGCTGTCTTTATGGATAATTTTTCCTCTCTCAGCTAGAATGGTTGCACCGCGATCTTCTTTTACAGTATGTTTGTTATATTTATTGGCACTTTTATTCCGTTTGTCCGTTTGGGAATAAATTTATCACCTGACTTATATGTAATTGTCTTTCTATCTTTATTGTGATAATTTAATACTCTTCCTTGATTTTTGAGTAAAACATCTTCTATTTCCGGATACTTTTCCCGATTGAAGAATACGTCTTCCGGTTTGTATCCTGCAGTTGAATGGATAGTTTTATTGTACTGTCGTACCGCGTTAAACAATTCTTCGCCAGGAGCTGTTTTGTTTTCGCTAGTTAAGCTTGTCGAAATTTCGATTAGCGTACCGTGAACCCGTTCAACTTGATCCTTCCTTGTTGTATGGTGTTTTGGAGTCAATGCATGTGTAATATGAAGTCTGTTATACACCGCCATCGCTACGTTGCCTACAAACATATTTTCGTTATCAGTCATAAGATGCTTGGTGTTGGGGTACACTTGAGATAATATTTCCTCTATGTACTCATGACAATTTAATTTGTTTTCCAGTTTTCGTAAGTAACAATATTTTGAGTACTTATCATTCATGAATAATAAATAATAATAATATTGTGTTTATTATTTTATCTATTTGTTGAGTTTAATATCTCCACCTTCACGTTTGATGGCAATACTAAGACTAAAGGACATTAGGTTTGCTTACAACTATTTGTACTATCGACAGAACATTCAGGTTGTTCTGTTGTGTTCTTATTTTAAGATGATAAATATATTTGGATAAGTTCTTATCTATTACTGATAATTACAATACATTATTATGTGTATGTGATACATGTTTTTATATTTACAGCTGATAAAGATTTGTTGATGTATTTGGGTTCGTGAGTATGATAAGGAATGTTATCTTCCTTAACTCGCGCGTTAATTAATAACACTTGGGTTATTTTAGTCAAAAAAATATTTTAGTTCTGCATTGACAGCAGAACGTTCTTTATTCAGTAATATTCAAAATACAAAAGACGAAGCGTGTATGGTTATGCTTCTGTTTATACTAATGGGTAATCTACAATACATATAATTTATCGTTCTTGATAATGATGTAGTTTAGTGTTATCACGAACTTTGGACATTGACCCTTTGGGTGTGGTCAGTTGTTGCCATGTGATAGTGATGTGTTGTAAGTTACATGTGCCTTAACTCGTTCGTATCGTTCGGTGACTGACTTCTAACTCTAACTGTGTTCGCTCATCGCAATGGGAGCAACCCACGCTATGGCATTTCTATGTTGCATCCTTTCATATTTTTCCCTTTCTGCCAGGGATGCCATCCCACATAAATTTGCCGTAGCTCTTTTTTGTTTTTAGGCTCGAAGGACCAAATGTTAATACCTAAAGGAAGTTTTATTCAATACGTTACCGCTGGTGGGGGGCAATGAAAGACTTGCATCGAGGAAGAATTATTTCAATCTGATTTTATCATTTCTTTGTTTACATCACTACTTACTTTCTTGTTCTTAACTATTTCTTTTTCCTCATCTTTTGCTTTCGATCGCACCATTTCGTATATCCTGAGTTTTTGTTTAAATTTCGTCATATCATGAGCGCCATACAAAATGCTTTTGTTTAAACTTAAATCCCTTATGCCATCGATCACATACTGGATGAAAGCAGCATTTTCAACGTTTCACCTTGATGCGATTTCTCTTATTAAAAAAAAATAATCTTGCACGTTCTCGTCTTTTTTTATTTTTCTTTCAGTTAATTCTTTGTGTATTGTAGCGCTGTTCGTTGCTGTTTGGAATTCTCTCAACAATGCGAATTTCACCTTTTCCCAGGAAACAATTCCCTTTTCACTGTTTAGAAATAAGTTTGCAGTACCTTTAATAGACTTTTTAGCAAAAACATATTTTTGAAAGTCATCCCATATTAGCTGATGTCTCCTCGAACTCATTTATCCAAACTTCCACTGGTAAATTTTCCTGTTCCATCGTATTGTTTCTTCTACATCGAGAAAATTCATTGCAAATCTGGAAAATTGTGTTGGTTGCGCTCTTCTGCTTCTCGGCATTTTTCTATTGCATAATCGTCGTTTAAAAATGATACGCGGCAATCGTCGTTTTCTCCTTCATGAGCGCTTGTTGTTTTTCTAATTGGATTATTTTGACGACAATATATCATGGAATTGCGAAAATGCATGGGGTTCACAAATCAACGGTGTGCAGAGTAATCTATCGACTGGCAAATATCGTGATAAACGAGTTCATGGACGTAACTATTCGTTGGCCAGAATTTGAAGAAAATCAAAATATCGCCACACAGTCTTTTTTTTTTTAATATTGGTGGATTTCCACAAGTCGCAGGGTGCATTGACGGAACGATGATTGATATAGACGCGTCTAACGTTAACGAGGAACAATTTGTGAATAGGCACGGAAATCATGCGATTAATGCAATGATGGTTTGTGGACCTAATTTTCAGATTTATGCCGTAAATTGTAATTGGCCATGGAGTGTGCACGATGCCAGAGTCCTACGTAATTCTAATTTGTTCGGCAGATTTGAAAACGGATTCCGTCCATTCCCTAATGCCGTAATTTTAGGAGATAGTGCTTATCCGTTACTGAATTGGCTAATTCCTCCTTTGCGAAACAATCCGACGTCGCCACAAGAGCAGCTTTTTAATAGAGCGCATAAAAAAACAAGGAGGATTATTGAAAATTGTTTCGGTATGACTTTTAGACATACATTTGTTTTTTAAGATTTTTATAGCCAAGTTATTTTTACAGGTATCCTTAAAGAAAAGTTGCCTTGCTTGAACCATTTACGGTTGCAGCCAGAAAAAGCAGCGAAAATAATAATAATGTGCTGCATTTTCCACAACATTTGTCGAATGGATGCACAAAATGATGTGGATTATGACGAAGGAATTATGAATGGAGCAAATGAAAATGAAAATGAGCAGTCCTTTCAGAACACGGAGTCACTAAACAATTCTGAAAGGCTCCAAAGTCTGCTAAATTGGTTTAATTAATAATTTCTTCTTTTATAAGAAACCTTATTACAAAAAAATTAATGCCTTACCCACGAGTTTACAGGTTACGAAACTTTAATTTGTACACATTTGTTATTTTATTTGGATTTGGATTTACATATATATATATTTTAAACTTAAATTCTTCTTAATATAAAGTTTTCAGAAAAAAAAATAAAATAAAAAGAAAAAAATGAAATCAAATAATTCAATAATATACATATGTATATACTAAAAATTATTATTAATACGACAGCAGCGGACTTAATGAGAGAGTTTTATCATTTTCATTCATTGACTCCTTCTCCAAATCCGCTGTGAATTTTGATCGTTTCAAACCTAATTTTTGTTCTAATGACAAAATTTTTAGCTTATTTTTGTAAATTTCGGTTTCTAAGAGTTCAAGCTTCAACTCCTCATGTCTATCTTGTAAATTATATGTTCTTTTCCTGTTGGTTGGTCTCGTCCTTTCTGGTTGGATTTGTTCCAATATATTGTCCAAATTGGAGGACACTCCATCGCTTTCGGGTTGGCCGAGACCCTGAACAACTGTCGACTCATTGCCCAAAATGTCAAGTATGTAGTTGTCGACTTCATCCAGCAATACGTTTTTGCCACCCGCAGTGCCTGTCCTCTTGGCATTGTCTTTTTTCGCCTAAAATGAAGCGAATTTTTAAATTATAACTAGCTAATTATTAAAAAAAAAAAATCCTGCTGTGCATGTACACGAAGTAAGAATTGAATCTTGTTGAAAATAACTGTTAGCTGCAGCAAAAAATCTAAGGAATAACAATAATTTAATCGTCGCAGCGAATAATGGTGTAAACAACAAAACTACAGAAATACTCTTGCAATTTTGTTGCTTTAGCTGGAATTAGACCGTTTGTGCATTTAAATAAATTTCACTCACTTGCAAGCTCACTTGCAAGCTCACTTTTTTTAATTGCTATTCCTAGAATCGACCGAAAATTCTTTGAAAATAACAAATTATAACAAAATTACCAAAGTTCGGCTCTTCCAAAGGCCAAATAAATTATCTCTGGCATAAGTCCATTCGCGATTAGCAGCAGCTAGTCCGAGGGATTGTGCCGTCTTTAGAACTTCAGTCCAACCATCTTGCTTTTGCGTTTTGCAAGTTGCATTATTTTGAAAAGATCCAAATAAAGAATCCTTAAATGTAGATAAATATATTTATTGCATATTCATGTATACATTCTAAATATGATAATCAAAATAAACTTACTTTTTTCTCCTTTATAACTTGTAAAACGGCCAATTTATTGGCTTTGTTTTGTGCACGCGACATAGCACTCTAAATAATAAAGAGAAACTGAGCAATATTATCGAAACGTACATTGCTTTGCTCCACTTCTCATTGAGAGCGCTTAGCACATTATTGGACAAGTTTTCTCTATTTGCAAAGCAAAAGAAATTGTTGGTGCAACGCTTATCAAATCAACTTATCCAAAGTGCTCGTCAGTTTCGACAAGTTGAAAAGCTTATTGATAAGTTTAAAGTGCAACACTCATCAACTTTACTTTTCAAAAAAAACTCTTTTCAAAAATTTGCAAAGTGAAAAGTGCTAAGTGAATGGTGCAATGGGGCCCAGCAGTTATTACTGCTTAACTTGCATACCGCTCTATAAACTGAATTGATAATTTAAAAATAAAAGAATCATCTTACCTTTTTTGTTCGCCACTCCCTCAAACCGGCTTTAAATTTTATGCGTTCTCCGAAATATTTTGCGTCACATCTATCGAAAAAAGCAAGAATGAGATAGGAATTTAACCCCCCGTTCAATCAGGGTATCAATTATTTCGTTTAGCAAGCCCCAAGACTTTAATAATTCCAAGAATTCCTCGTTGCCTTGGCTTGGTTCACCATAAATATCGCACATTTTGAATATAATATAATAATTTTTACAACACAACTAGCAAGCAATACAACACAAGAGCAACTGAATGTGGCACGTGCCATTTACATGTTATTGCAGGTGGTTAATATATGCAACTTCACAAAAAAGCAACGGGATAAAAAGAATATCACTGTCGCCAAGTAAAATTAATAATAATAAATAAGAAGTTATCTTTTTATTTTCTGGCGGTTTCCTTTTCAAGAGATTTTAGAAGAAAAAATTAAGAAGACTTTGTAGTAAAAGTTTCTTCAATTTTTCCCCCCTAGCTCTCCTTGCCCGAAAAGCTTTTTTAGAAGTCAATCTCATTGATTATAGGTGAAGTTTTTGGCTCTGTGTAACGAATAACGAATTTCGATCATCACAGAGTTGTTGTATTAAGGTAAGCGCCTTCGATTGTTCACTTCTCAGTGAACTTACTTCCAAAACCAGAAAATTAAGCACCGCATTTACATTATTAGGATTATTAGGCTCCAACAAAGGTTCAGTTACTTCCTTGTTTGATTGAGCATTGCGCACTGATGGCGACGCAGGCGGCGAACGAATGGAATTTCTCCGAACAACCGCGCACACTTTACAATAAAAAGCATTTTTGGATTTCAGCAAAAAATCCACATCAGCCTGTGATAAATTCACACACGACAAGTGGAAGAATTGATTACACTTATGGCAGCTGATCTTGGGCTGAGCACGATCAACTCTATGGCCGCAAACACACGGCATTAATATACATATGTAGATTAAATAATAGAACGCGGAGCAGAGAAAAAATACGTCCGTTCACAGTGACGACCGATTATTTTGTTCTTTAAAAAGTACCAATGTACCAGTCTTAATATTTTCAAAAGGAACTTGGCATTTACTTATTTTTTGTGGTTTATTATTTTTAAATTTTCTATCTAGAGAGATTAATCTTCCTTTTGTTTGTGAAGAAGAATCTCCTAAGTTTATATTTTTCTTTGCGAATGGAAAAGCTGCAGTAAATTTACTATCTGCATAAAATTTTAATTTATTACGAAAGCATTTCTCGTACTTTGTTTCTTTTTTGGTTTTATTAACACATCTTTCAAGGGATTCTATTTTCCTAAACTTTTTTCGTTGATTATCTAGCTCTTTATCTATATGTGTTACAACACCGCAGTGAGCTAATTTTGAGCTTATGTTGGTTGATCCATATATCAACCACCCAAACACACTGTTGTGGAGTTTGTAATTCATTTTCTCTTCTTTTATCAAATTAAAAAATATGTCCGCACGATGGTAAGGTCTTCTGTTGACTGTCCCATGCTCGGCAAAATTGTTTACAAGTCTCATTATGGTCCATCTGCTCGGAGGATTGCCGCCAAACGTGCGCCTATACTCTCTTTGAACCGAAACTACGGACTCCAGTGCGTGATAGCGGCGGACAATCCAAATTCTTGTTTCAGTGTCCCAGTTATCCATTTTTGTTAAATGTAAAAGTCAATCTGCAAAATAAAAAAAAAAAAATTAACCAGATTCATTAAATAGAAAAAAAGTTATTTAATTTTTTTTTTGGTAGCGGCTTTCATCAGCCACCCTGTAGTAAGTCAATCTTACCCTGAACATTAAATGAAGGGTCGACCAGTTTTATATTCTCTGGAATTTTTTGGACTTTTATGTGTTCTGTGGGCATATGGGACACAATCTTTTGTACTACAATGGTGTCTAAATTTGTTTCTTCAGAGTACCAACAATCGTCAAGTTCAAAGATAGTAAAAATTTTGCTAGTGGAAAAGTTGTGAAGAAATTATCCATTGTAATGTTTCTACCGGATCCTTTGTATGGTGCCACCAAGTCATTAACAACTCTTTCACCAACATTTTTGAATTGAACGAATGGTGAAAGTTTGGTCATTGACCGGACGGTTAATGACTTTAAATGAAGATTAACTCTTTCATTTGTATTTGTCTTGTTTTAACCAACTCCTTCAATAGTCATAGATTCTCTCCTGGAAGGTAGAAAGAAGAAAAAATATTTAATTTCATAATAAAACACAACTTAAAAAAATAATACTCAATTATAAATAGGAAACTGCAATTCATTCCTGTAAACAAAAAAAAATTATATAAATTCAATGTATTTGCTGAAAATGATTGAGGCATAAGAATGGAGACCGAGGACATTGTCCGCAGTATGTGGATACAAGTTTGGCCTTCTTCCTTGCAGCTGACGAAGAGGTTGCAGTCTTCAGTTCAGAATAGCAGCCTCCGCAGCGATATCTCTTTCGCCTTCCGTCCTTTGTTACTTCCACTGATGTCGTCAAAATGTGCTTGCCTTGAGGAGGTGCTCGCGAAATTGAAGCGCTATCTCTTCCACTTAAATTTAGAATTATGTTTTGCCGGAAGTCAGATATTTCCATATTTTCATATTGGAATTACTTTCGTTATACAAAATATATGCATTTACAAATTTTAAATGTTTTAAAACAATTGTTGTAAACGTTGATGAGACAAGAGTTCCTTCGGTTTCATCCCAAACGTAATTACCAGACTCGTGACTTATAACATTGTACTATATAGTGAAGTTGTGAACTTGTAGTTTCATTTTATAATAAGAGGAGCTGGCGTTGGACTGTGGTATAAGTTTAACTGCCTCCATATCTATGCAAAATAGTAGAAATGCACCTAATTTGGCATTTTCGACATCATTTTGCTTCTCATTTCGCATCCTTTCAATTTCATTTGTTTGCTTAAAATTGGAACAATTCAATTATAGTTAAACACTGAGATCGCTGAAAAAACACGTGTACTGTTTACTAAAAACTTTAATTGTGTTTACTGTGCTGTCTACTACAAAGCAAAATATATCTAAGAAAGATCTATTGTTACTATCCCTTAAAAAGGGGCCTTTTGGTTTACAGTGTCCGTCTTCGATCACAAACCGTTTTACTTGATCATTGAGTTCTTTAAAGTTACCTTTATCAGTAACATGCGGTAAAGATTTTAATTTTTCTATGTCCAAACATGATGCATTTAAAGATTTGCTCGTACCTGGTTGTAGTTGCTCTGAATCTAAATATTCACTGTTATCGGGCCCTGCGATATTGCCACTTATGTCATCATTTTCTGCCATTCCGTCACGCTGTTCATTTGATTCTTCTTGTATACTATCTTGATTATTAAAGTACTGACTTATTTTAGGTAACTTTTTATTTTGTTCTTCAGACTCCTGAACTGATACTTTCTAGAACAAAACCGCAAAAAGTTTGTAATAATACTATAGGCTATGTTCGTAAATGCATCATGACTTGCAGCATAAGCAACAGTAGCAACACTGCAAGTTTGACGTTTGATACTTCTTAAACAATTTTTGACAATTTGCAGATACATTTGTTTGCAATTTTGAACGCGAAACCAACAATGAAATCGAAGGAATTCAAGATGCCCCCATTCGCCGTGTTGATTCAGATGATATCAATGGAATCGATAGAAGAAACTATTTTACCACTCTGTTTTCATCATAAAAAATTTACTTTACCTCACCTTCCTTTATTTGAATAATTTTTTTATTACTTTTTCTGATGAACTTCATTTTAATTTTTATTGTTTTCATTTACATTTTTAACTTCGGTCACAACTTTCTTCCACAATACATTTTTTTTCCTTCTACCCGATTTAAACTCGTCCTCCATATTCAACCGTACTCTCAGCAATAACTGTGTCTCCGCATTACTGAGATTTTCACTAAAAATTTAAAAATAATAATTTATACAATTATTATTAACATAATTTAACTAAATTTCAATACAAAAATTAAAATAAAACAGTTTTGCACTTACTTTTCGTCAGACATCGTAGTTAAATGCAGTAAACAATTTTTTGATAGAAATTATGAGTGACAGCTGATAGAAGTGTTGTCTTTTTGAACGCTTGATTATTGCAGTGCTGCAATATTGGCATTTCTGAACGTTCTGTTTGTTATGCAATCGTCATGATGCGCGTCATGATGCATTTACGAACATAGTCATAGTTTTTATTTATTGAAAAATCGACTTAATTGCTAACAAATGCCAAAAAAGCGACCGTAAAAATGTTTATAACGAAAGTCCACCGATTGTTCAAAGTTCAATTCAAGCGTCAAATTTTGTAAGTTTTGAAAGAACGATGAACATATGTAGGTACCGAAATAGTTTTGGTGCTTACGAATGTCAAAATAGTGAATTGATTTTGAAATACGCAATGAGAATCATTATTTTAAATAATAATTTCGTAACTTGTGATTTCAAACTTTACTACCGATACCTACCGACGATGTAAATGATTAATTTTACGGGTAGATTAAAAATTAAAATAATTTTAATAGTATAAATTATTTTAAATATCAGAATAAAATTCTTAAGGAGTAGACATTGTCAACCTATTTTCACAATCAACTAATTAAATATATCCTCACTTGCAACAAACAACCAATTCTTACAACAATAAACTGCTAATTGCTTGGTGAGTTCTTGCGTAATACAATAGTGGAGTTTTTCATATATATGCCGGAATGGCCTCAGCAATTCCGTTGATATTCTGATTGCAAGACATTAGTTTTATTATTTTATTAAATTTATTTATTTTTTTTTTTATATATTTTTTTATTATTTTATTAAAAAAACTGTAACGCGGACTGATTCGCGCAGTGAGTCCCTGAACACCGTTTATCTCTACGTTCAAAAGAACATTGCGTCATTGCGTTGGCTGACGCAATTCAACCACCATTACACCTACTCGTTACTTTTCGTAATTCAGCAACATCCAAGCATTCAGGGCCACACTCGGCAGAGCCTTTAGCTCTCACCTCGCTCTCAGCTTTATTCGTTTAGTTACAGTTCACAGGCGTTGGAGAAACAAAAATGCAAAGGCTACTACGATCATAAATTCACACGAAGTTTATTAGAAATGAACAAGTACAACAGAGCAAAGTAAAAGTGAACTACTTATATTAAACTACAATTGTTACTGCGCCGACATATACAAACTTGAATCGGGGATTCCCCAAGCATCAGCAAGTATTGCCAACATAAATTTTAAGCAGTGTTGCCGTTTGAGAAAGAAAAAAATACACCAAACTTATTTCAAAATTGCGCAAAATTTTAGCTGTGAATTTTTATTGGCAATAAGAGGTGCTGTGTTTTTATGTGAATTTATTTAACCATTATTACATTTATCAAAATCAACTAAATTAAATAACTGAACATCTTTCTGGTCATCATTACGTTCGGGTGCGGTTGGTCACAGACAGTCATAACATAACACTTTAATGTAAAAAAGAGACAAAATATTAAACGCATCAATAACATTGTGGTCGGGGAATACTAAATCCTTTGGGGAATTCCCAGCTCGTTATTTTCCTAACGTTTTACGGCTCTGGCAATTAACTTATTGGCTTAAATTTACGATCGTCAATAATTTTTACAATTTTCTACTAGATTCCGAAAAATATTTTTTAGCGCATTGTATTGCGCTGAAGAGTCTAGAATTGCGCTATCTAGCGCGAAATGCGCTAAAACGGCAACACTGATTTTAATGCCGGCAGTATACCCAGTCTCAGCGAGACACCCTGAGACATGCCCAGTGAATATAAACCACTGACCAATGATTATTCTCGAACTGTCGACGAGTCGCTTTGCTACTAAGAGTGGTGGTGATGGCCGGTGGACGTCTTGATTCGCTCTTCCTTCTTGGTCGAGGGTTGAGAAAAAAGTGATTAGCTTGCTATGCTATTGAGTGCAGTGTAGTGCCTTTAACGAAACTATTGCCAGTTGAGTGAAAGTTGTTAGCGGTTTATGTCAACAGCTAACTGGCAATAGTTGTTATATACTCACTACGGTGGGTGATGAGAATTTAGGCACTGGCCTAAACACACAGTCAATATCTTTTTCATTCTCTTCACCTTCATTTCCAAGTAAATCATCTAAAATAAACTGAAATTATTTTTATACTCATTTATTACATGAACATGTCGTTATTACTATCTGAATCTTCGATAGCAACTTCGTTGCTATTTTCATCACTTGGCACTTTTGAGTTATTATTAAATAATTTACCAACGCAAACCATGTTGGCGGCATTATCGATTGTTATTGAATAAACCCGATCTATATTTATTTGAAATGATTGAAGTACATCCGTGATTGTATTGAAGAGATTCAGTGCGGTATGTTTCACAAATATTCCCTTCATTGCCAAAGTTTCAATTTGTATTTCTCCATTTTCAATATATCGAGCCTTTACCGCCATTTTAGCGTAAGCGACAAAAACCAAACTTTACAGGAGAAGGTTTTTTTAAATACTTTTAACCATTAATGTGGTAGTAATTTAAATGCTTTTCAGACATTTACATATATAATTGAAAAAAAAAATTAAATTAATAAGTATTTATGCTATTTATGGCGCTTACATTTTTTTTTTGCTGTTCCAATCTAAGGTTATTTTGGCGTTTACGATAAAAATATCTATTAAAGTAACTAAGTCTAAGGAACTGTATTTGGTAAATAAATACGTATTTTTGAAGGTTTTTAATGAAATAGTCATAATTATAACTGAAAAATATATTTATTTATATAAAATATTTGAAATATTTGTTAAACTTATGCTATGTATATACAAAATAAAGTTTTTTCTTTAACTTAACACCACGTATTATTCCATCATAGTTGTTAAACAAAATATTATGTGTAAATGAAACATATTTATATTAAAAACTCGTAATCAGATGTACTAGGTACTTATATAAAATGAAGTAATTTGTTTTTAATGCTCCTTATCAGAATCATCATCATCCGTTTCAGCTAAAGCATCGCGTATGGTTCCATCATGCCTCATATTTAAATATTCTTGATGGTATCTGCTTGGTATTATATTTTTGTTGCATAGCTCTTGTAAATCTTTGTATTTAGCAGCTGAAATTTTGAGCTCTTCAACGTATAAAGATGTGGGTCCATTTTGGACAGTAGCTCTGTTTGCTCTCGATCTGATGATGGAATCCATATTAATTTCGTAATTGTCACTATCTTCAAAAAACCCGTATTTAAATCTAACAATATGATTGTTTTTATTAAATTGAACAACCCTTAATAATTTAAAATTAATTTTTAATTTAGCTGGTAATAAAGCATGTGAAAAGGACTTCCAATCCATGAAGTCTTCATACTTTAAAACATTTACAATGTAGCTTTTAGGATTATATCTAGCATTAGTAATAATAGTTGGCCACTCAGAAGGAGCCCATACTGTTTTATTACGAACAAAACTTTCAACAGTGCTGTGAATAGAGTCCACAGGCATCATGGTGTGCCCAGGTAAAAGATAAGTTATCTTTACTTGTGTAATTTCTATTGCGGTTTTCAAGAAATGAATCATCGCATGGTTTCGATTTTGCCTAGCACTGCTAACAGAATATAAATTAACAACGCTATGGGTACCGTTTTGCTCTAACATATTCAAATACTTAAAAAGAACTGTAACTATTTCATTACGTCCCCTTTTCCCTTGGGATTCGCCCCAAACGTAACAATATCCATCCCTTGTGCCGCTTTCATATATACTTTCATTATAGAATGCATATTTTCTCGAGTAATATAAAGTCACACTTTTGCCATGTGGAGTATTGAGGACTTTTTCTAAATCAAAGCTTACGCATAAGGAGTTTGAGTCATCTAATTTGCAAATTTTTTGGTCTTCTAAAAACAATTGCTTACATTTTTCTTTATTCATAATGTGATTTTTATATTCAGTGGTTTCTTCAAAAATATTTCTGTCCTCAGGTGATAAATTTTTGCACTTCTCACAAAAAGCACATTTATCTTTCTTAGGCAAGTGGAATCCAATCGGCCCTGTCGTAGAATCCGACTTGGAATTGGTTTTTGCCGGAAATGAAAACCGATATCGCTTTCATTTGGTGTCGCGAAATTCTATCGGAATAAGCTTTTTTCGAACATGAGCAAAACCGATATTCGAATCAGCTGTTCCATTGATGTGTTAAATTAAATTTACGCTTATTTGTAAACAATAGAGCATTTTTAAATTATTTGAACTGTTTTGTGAAAATTCAAAGAAAATAACTGAAATATATTATGGCAGCTGCAATTGCCATATTACTTATGATGGAGGAGGAGCAGCAACACAGTTTAAAGCGGCGAATATTGCGAGATAAGAGCAACCCTCTCGAGCTGCCGGAGTCAACGTATACAAAACTTTACTTCAATGGCTATGTGTTTATAACTCACTTATTTGCAGATTTATTGCTCAATATCGCTTAAACAAAGAAGCTTTTGTTATGGTATTGGACAAAATTCAGCCACGCTTACGTTCATCGACGATTGTTTCGACGACAGTGCTTCAACTTGCTGCAACGCTTCGTTTTGTGGCCGAAGGCGCATATCAGCGATCAGTGGGAAATGATGCAAACATAAGTATGGCAAGAAGCACTATATCTGAAGTGCTAACACGAGTGATAAAAACATTAGAACATTCTATATGTAATCAATGGATACAACTTGCAATGGGAGCCAGTGAAAAACAACACTCCAAAGACTATTTTTATAACAAATATAGAATTCCTGGCATCATTGGCTGCATCGATGGAACACATATTAAAGTTATAAAGCCTTCCACTGATGAATACCTCTACTTTAATAGAAAAGGATTCTTCAGTATGAACGCTATGATTGTAAGAAATAGAAAAAGTTTATGCACCAAGTTACAATTAAATGTATATGTGTTTACTTTCAAAGGTTTGCGACAGTAATATGACGATTCGTGCAGTAGATGCAAGGTATCCTGGATCCAGTCATGATGCGTTTGTTTGGAGCATAAGCACCGTTCGACAGCACTTTCTTAGGGAGTACGAAATTGGCGATCGAACTTCCAGGTTACTAGGAGACAGTGGATATGGTATTGAACCGTTCTTGTTAACTCCATACAGAGATCCTGAGTACGGCTCACCGCAAAATACTTTTAACAGGGCTCATTCTTCGGCACGCAATGTGATTGAAAGAACGATAGGCCTTTTAAAAAGTCGCTTTCGATGCTTACAAGGTACATTGCAATATAACCCACAAAAAGGTGGTTAAAATTGTCAATGTTTGTTGCGCACTGCACAACATCTGTCGGTGCTATAACATTGAATGCCCCAATATAGAAACTATCACCGTTTCCACAGAAGTTTACGAGGAAAATTGTGAAATTTTATCACATGGTAGAATGCAAAATGAGGGCCAACGGATCCGAAACGAAATAGCAAACGCTCTTTAAATCTATTGTTCTTTTGTTAAGGCACACAACATGAAATTGTTTATTTAATTACGTAAATCCTTAAATTAATTAAATTATAGAATTCATTGTACATATGCAAATAGTTTTATTTTAACGTATTTTAAATTAGCCATACTCTTCCAAGGGATCATACTCCTCCTCCTCATGTTTGCGTAATACTTCAAGCATTTTTTTGCTGAATTTTTTGAATTCCTGTGTTAGGTTATTAACCGCGCTAACTAAAGCCTTGTCTGTCTCCCTCCCATTCTTTGTCGTACTCAAGAAACTTTTTTAGCCGCTCATTTGTTGTTTCTTTTGGCGTAGGTTTTTGAGCGATAGAGGTGTCAAGACGAGGACGTTTCGCAGAAGTTGAAGGGATATCGTCATCGCTTGATATTAAATATTCTTCCTCGAGACCAAATGATAGTCCCGAAACCCCTCCAACACTCTGAGCCATTCCACAAATGCGTACAAGGTTTCCTCCGTTTGGTTCAATGTATACTTAGAAAATGGTCCTCCACCAGTGGCTCCGGCTTCGATTTTATTCTGCGCCAACTTCTTTTTCACTTCGCTTTTCCAGTCCGTCCATATCTAAAAATAGGAGAAAAGAATTAGAAAATGGATTGGATTTCCACAAGCATGAGAATGAAAGCATTGTTGATTACCTTCTTCCAACCGTTCACATCCTTTATTGGCGGGCCTGCGCTGTTAAGCGACTCTGCTAATTGTTGCCAAAGGGAGACCACAAGCGCCTTTTCTCGTTTGGTAAATCCTCTGGCGATGTCGGGATACTTCTCCATAAGCTGCAACAGTACATCATTTTGTCCTCTATTTTTATGTTTTCCCCTGGAAATGTTGAAATAGTATCAATGGTATGTTAATATTCAAATGTGAATTACATTTTACACTTTGGACAAAATATATGTATGTACTTACATTTTATAAGAAATAGTAGCTAAAGCGTGTAAATATGGCACATAAAATAAAAACGTTAGCGATCGTCTGACCGTTTTGTTTCCGATAAGAAAACCTACAAACCCGGAATTCGCGACACCTTAAACCTATAAAAATGCGTTTCGAACATGAAAATCGATAAGATCGGATTGTGCGACACCTTTCGAAAAAAACTGTCGGATTGAAATGCGATACCGAGAAAATCGGATTCTACGACAGGGCCGAATATTAACCAATGGAAAGCAAATCGTTTGTAGATAATAAAATATCTTGGTTTCATTCTTTTACACGTAATTATTCATTAGATTTTAATTAATTTACAAAAAGGTCTATGGTATTTCACTATTTCCATCGTACAATGTATAAGTGATCCCATACCGTAAAAGTTCAATATCGAAAAAGATATGTACGTTCGCTCACTTGTCGATTATATCGATAAAGCAGGTATTGAAAAATGTTTCACTTCACAAATCAAAGTTCGTAGACTCAGTGACTGATCCCTTTAATGAGTCGTTTGAACTGCATGAGAAAAGTGCGGATTTAGACGAATTCAAAGTGCTCGTCACTGCAGCTGAATGGATGAGCATACAAGGAGATGAAAAAATTTGTAATGATGGACGTACTTATACTACTCTCCGTTCAATGAAAAGTCACTTATTAAAAGGTAATTAACGATCGCTCGTAATTAAAGAGAAATAAATGCAAAATCAAGCGAATGTCAAATCAGAATGAAATATCAATTTTTAAGACGTTCAAATATCACATTTTTAGAATCTCCTTTACATTACATAGCTAACTTTTTTATATCTGAGTGAAATAAGACATCAAATATTCAGGTTGTTGAAATAGTCAACATTAAACCACGAATATCTGCGTGAAAGTTCAAGACGATTTTTTTTTACATTTTTATAAATAATGTTACATTCCGATACACATTTGCTTGTCCCTAAATCTATTCTTTCCTAATTACATGAGAGTGTAGCTAGTTACCTTCATCAATTAATCGAATGATGAATTCTAATTCATTTGAATTTTCTTAACGAATGTCGAAAATGAAGAAAAGTACGGCCACATCGATCCTTGGGAGTCCACGCATGCGCAGATGGACACATTGTCATTGATATCATTAATTTATTAGTATTTAAAGAACAATTAGGTCTACAATGAAAATTCAAGGATTATTTTTTACCTACAAATAATAATTTTACCTACAATAATCCTAATAGTCATAAAAAAATCTTCTTCTTCGGGTTCTTCATCCAGATAACAATATAAAGGATTATTGCATTGTTTGCTAGCACAGTGACCAGTGACGATCAGATACTGGGTAGCTTTGCCCGATCGTGAAATTTTGTGCTTGTCGAAATTGAAGCAGCATGGGAGATTAGTTTGACGTTGAATGATCTCGAAAAGTTCATCTGTCCATGTACCTAAGGGAGGTTAGGAAATAAATAATTCCAATATTTAATTATATATCATCACAATGTCTAAAAATTAAATTTTTTTTTCAAATGAATGGTTAATGGAAGATAATAGAACAAACAAAAATTCTTCATATTTGTGCCAATAATTGATGGAAATTTTTACTTTTTATTTTTCATTCATTTAATAATGCGATACAAATCACTTTCCACAATTATGTAATTGTTTCAATGAAAGTAGAAAATGTTTTTCCATGTAATACTCTTTGTTTATTTTATTCAATTCACGTTAACAAAGTTTAAGATTACACGATTTTTATTTCACATTTAAGTTTAAAATATACATAACGACTTGCTCGCGGCGCTGGTCAACATCAACTGTGCTGTTGTCATATGTTCTTGTCCGTGTTAGGGTCCGTTTAATTAGTTTCGTCAAGTTCGGTCAAACCGTCAGGGATGTAATTATTGGTATTTCTGTCCGCTTCTATGTTCCCTTCCTACATGAATGATAGAGATTTTTTTATTATTATTCTGATAGTAGCTAATTAAAAAGGAAAATGTTCATTATCGCCTTATTAATTAATGAAAAAGGCAAGAATTGGCATTCATTAAAATCGTCTCCTGAATCTTAATTCAAGTTTGCTGGTACGTAACGCATTGGACTCGCTTTTGCAAATTTCATATTATACTCATTGATTTTAATATTAAGGAAAAATCCCCAATGATGAGTTTCCACTCAAAGTTCCATTTAAATGTGGCTGCCCTATTTCTCATTATCGAAATGATTTTACTTTTAAGAATCTTATTTTCCATTGAAAATAATTAAAAAATTGGAATAACAAATTTTTCATTTCTTTTGAGATTTAGTGTCGTTATACCAATATGTTCAATTTCACTTGGTATTTTAAATATTGTGAATTTTATGTTTTTTTTAATATATATTCCAACACCACCAAAACCATCTTGTCTGTTGGAATATGCGTAATTATAATTGTTTAGACTTGTATCGTTGTTATTGGTTAACCATGTTTCAGCTAATATTGCTATATCTATTTTATTGTTGTGAAGACAGATTTCTAATAATTCCTTGTTTCCTTGTGTTTAAGATTGCCGAGATTAAGTTCTGGTTTTGGGTGTAGCACCCCACGTTTATTATCATGAGGACTGATCTAATATATCAGCCCTCACTTTATACACAGCCTTTGAATTATTACAATTAAATATTAATTATATAAAAATTGTCTTACAGAATAGTTGTTAAGATGATTTATATCTTTGATGTATGTTAAATGATGTGTCCGATTGCCTCCGATTTTTATTCCAAAAAAAAACAAATGTTGATGAAATGAACTGATACACTTTATGATTGCAGAAAGAAGAAGGGAAGAACCCAGCCACATTTTCCATTTATAGCGTGGCTAGAGTGTTGTAACTGTATAACAGTGTGATCAGAGTGTCGGCAGTGCATTGGCAATTTTATAATAGTGTGACTAGAGTGTGGACAAAGCATTGGCAATCCGTAACACCTTGTTTTTTTCAAACTTTGTATATTAAATTGTAAAACTCTAATTTGTGATGTCATTTGAACTATTGCTTATTAAGATAGTATCGAATATATTAGTTAATTTGTTGAGTGAAGTACGAATGTTGTTGAATAATTCAATTGTGACTGGGTTTAATCTTTGGTGAATATTGGTAGTTAGGTGTTTTGTTATGGCTGCACTTAACTCATTTACTGTGTTTTGTGTTTCTTGTAATTTTCGTGTTTCAATAATGATTTCGTTGCTTTTGATTGGTTTGATTGCTTCTCTCCATTCCTGCATCGTATTTCTTGCATTTGCCTGTTCTCTACGTCTATTGCTATTTGTATTGTTAGTATTACTTTTAATTACTTTACTGAATGGTAAGATTTTGTGGATGTATGCTGTGGATTCATTATTTTGATGCGTATTATTAGTGTCTTTGCGATGTAATTCGGGGAAATTGTTGTCATAATTATCTAAAAGTTCGAAGCGGTTACCTAAAATACCTGCAACTTTCTTGTGGGCTTCTCTGTATGAGCTTCCTTCCAGGGTCATCGTTCTTTTAATTATGTATGCTTTTACCCTTGCTGGGCATTCCTTTGCGGTTGGTGCATGTTCGAAGTTACAGTTTATGCATAGTAATTTTTTGCATGCTTCTTCTTCTGCGTGTATTTGGAAACATTTTTTGCATCTGGATCTCGTTTCTTTACAGTGCTGCGCAAAATGGTTAAAGCGGTAACACTTGTAGCACTGTGTTAACGCTATGAAGGGGCTTACCTTAATTTTAGTGTAGGCATAGGTAATGTATTCCGGGATCGTTTGGCCTTTGAAAAAAACTTTTACTCTTTTTGTTGGAATTTTGACCTTGTTTTCGTTTTTGCACCTGTTTTCCACTCTTATCAACTTTAGTATTGGCACACTAGAGTGTATGTCTTTCATGAGCTCCTCCATTGTGATTTCTTGGGGAATATCAAAAATGATGCCCACTTTGGCTATGCAGTGTTGCAGGATTTTTGGCTCGTATCCTTTATCTCTCAAAAGTTGGTTGTTGCATACATCGTTTGCAACTCTTGCCGTCTTGCATATAACCTTGACTCTTCCATATCCAACTTTATTCACTTCTTTGATATCGTCGTGTCCATATTTTAGTTTCTTAATCAAGCCCGTGATCGCGACCGCGTTTATCGCGCTTCGTTCATTTCCTCTTGACACATTATCATTTAGACATAATGATACTACTCCTCTTGAGAAATTACCACATTACACATGAACAGTACAAACGTATCTTTATAGAAACAAAATTAAGTTTATTTAAAAGAAATTATTAAAATTAATAATAGGAATACAAATGCGATTAATTTAATAATTCAGCAGTCACGTCTTCGGTGGTTGTTGATCTACGACTTCTTTCTTACTGCTCTCTCCGAGTCGTATTTTCGGTCGCCATTAAATCAGAGGCGCATTTTGTAGCAATTATGTTCAGAGACGCATTTTTGTGGCGTGACACTCTGTATTTGGTATCTATATATACAATGAATGGACCTTGGTGGTCTTCATGGTATGTAGTTTTTTCCGGGTTGAGTATGTTTGGTGTGTTTGTTGTTGAGAGTGGTTTTATTATAATGTTGCTTTCAATATTAATTTTATCATTAACATATTTTGCTTTTTTGGCAGATTCTTTCACATTATGAGCCCAGGAGCCCTCGGGCTCCTCAGCCTCTACGTCCATTTTGTGTTTTTGTTTGATTATTTTTTATTTTTTTTTTTTTAAATTCAGGTCTGAACTATATTTTATTTTATTTTTTTAATTATAAATTGCAATTTATCACGAATTTGATCTTTGATCTTTAACGGATTTCAATTATAGCTGTAAACAACTGTTCAGGATGGCGTCTAAAACGCGAGTGCAGATATGCCAGATATCCTTTACTTATCAACAACTCATCCATAGTTGAATGTTATCGAAATTGCAACTCTGCGACACGCATAACTTTTATTAATTTCTTAAATGACATACAATTAAGTTTATAAAATTGATTCACACAATACTATATAATATTGAAATGGCGATGGCGTTATAGCTTTAAAGCTGGCCAAATAAATCTTCATCCCTTGTAAAATTGTATCTCAAGCGGTGAAGTAACTTTAAAGACTTAAAAAAAAAAAAAATTTTTCATTTATTATTTAATTGATCATAAGTGAGTTTAAATTTGCATTAGATTGGAAAATGAAAAAATCAAAACATTATTCGGCATTAATATTGTCATAAAAATAATTGAATTTTGAAAAAGCCATTAATAGTTTAAAGAGTAATATTTTTAACGATCTCTGATACCTGAACGGAGAGTAGTATAAGTACGTCCATCATTATAAGTTTTTTAATCTCCTTGTATGCTCACCCATTCAGCTGCAGTGACGAGCACTTTGAATTCGTCTAAATCCGCACTTTCCTCATGCAGTTCAAACGACTCATTAAAGGGATCAGTCACTGAGTCTTCGAACGTTGATTTGTGAAGTGAAACATTTTTCACCTCTTCACGAAAAGGAATTCCCAATTCATCACAGGCAATAGCAAGTACCTTTCTCCTATTGTTAATGACATTCACATATACATTATATGGTGTCCATTTATTTTTCAACTGCTTGCTCATAGTTTTCCATATTATATGCGAAGAAATTGGAAAATTACTTTTCTCTGTCTTCAATATTTTTTTCTAACCATGTTGTTATGAATTAATATTGTTATATTGTGATATACATATTAATATGAAAAATGAATTGACTGTAAATGAAAAAATGAACTGATAAAATAAAACACATAAACTTACATAGAAATTGAGCTATAGATTTTCTCTATAGATGTTCTCTGCATTAGGGTCGTCGGTTCCAAAAATGAATAATGGATCAGGTTGCTCTCGTGGGTGTGCGCTTTCGAAATTTGTTTGCATTTGCAACCATTTCGTGTTTATGCTATCATTCATTTCATTTACAAAATTGTGCAAGGCGCAAGAACATTTTATTATTAATATAGCGTTTTTAATATCGTTGTCAATTCCTCTCGCTATCCTTCTAAACCTTGCCTTCAGGTGGCCAAAAGCGTTCTCCACAACCCTTCGAGATTTAGATAAGTGGTAATTGAAAATATTCTCGTGCTCCTCAGCGGCTTGGTTATAGGGATAGGGCTTTATTAGAAACGGAGTAAAGCGAAACGCCGAGTCTCCAAGAACTACAATTGGGACATTAGTGTCACAACGTTTTTTCTCATTCTCTTTAAGCAGAGTATTTTTTCAAGTCGGATTTTTCAAATATTTGGGAATCATTTCAACGACTAGGTGCTCCAACATTAATGTACATAAACCTATATCTAAAAAAATGTTTTAAGTATTTTCCAAAACATGTATGTTGTTAACTACCTGTAGTCTACGAGGGCTAGTAAAGCCATTGAGTACCAACCTTTGTAGTTGAAATAGTCAATAGCATCAGATGCGGAGGGCCTTATCTCAATATGACATCCATCTGAAATAAATTATATTTGCATGTTATGGGTAAAATATTTCAAATTCATAGACTTACCTACTGCGCCCAGACATTGGGGAAATCCAATTTTTTTAAATCCTTCAACTACGTAATTTTTTCTTGCGTAAGAAATGAGCTGGCTAAATATTTAGGCGATCGTATGTCCCACACCGCTCTGCAAAAGTCTTTAAGGATAAAACATACAGACGCTTTGGAAACCCCGAATAGTCTTCCAACTGTTTTGTACTCAGCAGAAGAACCAAGGGCATACAAAGCGTTAGCTATTCTTTTTTCTAATGGAATACATTGCCTGTATATAGTATCACGTTTGCCAATGTTTGTTAGCTCATTACATAAAATTTTGAATGATTCCCGACTCATTCTGAAGCTCTCCTTGAAGAATTGGTCACTATTGAAAGCAACGTAGAGCTCCCAAAAATTACCGTGCCTTTTTTACAATACAACGTCAAGTGGGAATTTTATAAAGTGATGTAATTGCTTACGTGTTTCCACAAACGTTTTGGCCTATTGTTATTTATTACAAAAAGCAATAAGGAATTTTGCATTTTTATCTCAGTTAATATTTTTTCCAATCTAAGTTGTCGTCTTTTCCGTATTTCTGCCAACTTCTTATTACGTGTTTGCGTTCTTTTGTTTTTCTTCCATATCTTTAATTTTTATAATTTTTTTCTTTTCTAGTTCACGAGTAAAAATATTGATTCACGAAACTTTACAATTCACCAAGAAGAATACAAATACAACAAATTTGACAGTTGATAATCTCATTTGCCTATGTAAACGGGTAGATTATTGAACAAGCTATAACGAGATTAAGTTCATATGTAAACGTACTTTAAGTGTAAAGTCGAAAAGCCATATCCAATACTTTGTATTTCGTTGTTAACTTTATTTATACTATTTAATTTCGAATTTATTATGTTACGGTCGCTTTCTATAATAGACTTGAGTTTAGAGAAAGTTTTATTATCTATTGAATTCAGATATGCTTCTATTTCTTGCCTATCTTTATCATCCATAGTGCCGAATAACCATTTTTGAGCTGTTCCAAAAATATTAATTAGGCCTCTTCGCTGTCTGTGTGGTATTAAAGTTAAAGCTTTGCTTTTTATATTGTCAAGTTACATTTCCAAAATTTCTGTTTTTCCTGTAGGCCAGCATGTTCTATATTTTTGTGAATTGTGTCGATTATACCTAATATTTCCTCTATATTTATTGTATGTAATATAGTGTCGTAGGTTTCTGCAAGTTGGACGTGTTCGATTCATACTTCCATTTATCCAAGATTAGTTTCAATTTTTCTATTGTGAGATGAGGTTGGATTGGTGTCAATGCCAGTAGTATCATCAAAGAGGTTAGGATCCATTTCAAGTTATAGTTCTTCATCGATATTGCTCGATGAAGGAGTTGATTATACGTTTCTCGAACTCCAAAGTTCTTGATCAGTTCCAGTTTAATTTCATTCCACGTTGCCGCCTCGCTCAGGGTCTGGATAACCCGGAGCGCATCCCCCTGTATTTTGGTTTTTATGTGCCTTTCCAGGATGTATTGCTGTGTTATCGTGGAATAGAGGAAGTATCAAGTCGACCTCCCGTAGGAATGATGTTAAGTCATTCTCCTCATTTCCAAAGTATGGGCGGATTCTCGCTGCTTCTTTGATTAGCTCCGTGACCGGGAGTGGTTGTTGTTCTTGGTTGTTAATTTTTTCTAATATTTTAAATTGATTTGTTACTGAGTCTGTTTTTTTTCACTTAATATCTTAAATTGATTTGTAAAAGAGTTTGTTTTTATTTATTTTTTTCACTTAATATTCTTTAGAATATTTTTCGATAAGCGTTAGAACTGTGGTTCCGTACAATTCTTTGGAGTTGTACGCCGTTCGACTGCGCCAGAAATGAGAAATGTGATTAAAACAACCGTACACTTCAGTGTCCAAATTATTTCTAAACTTTTATTCAATAAAACTGAAATTTCTTAGTCTAATTCTTCATTTACAAAATTTGTTTAGTTGGCATTTCATAATGTAGAGCATTATTGCAATTTTCGTAACATGACCACCGTAGGAAAGAGCAAGCAAATTCCATTTTTTCTTCTGTTAACTGTCCCATGCTCGGCAAAATTGTTTACAAGTCTCATTATGGTCCATCTGCTCGGAGGATTGCCGCCAAACGTGCGCCTATACTCTCTTTGAACCGAAACTACGGACTCCAGTGCGTGATAGCGGCGGACAATCCAAATTCTTGTTTCAGTGTCCCAGTTATCCATTTTTGTTAAATGTAAAAGTCAATCTGCAAAATAAAAAAAAAATTAACCAGACATTTAATAGAAAAAAAGTTATTTAATTTTTTTTGGTAGCGGCTTTCATCAGCCACCCTGTATGCAACTGTACATTTTCTTGTTTGCAGCTCAGCTTTAGCAAGTTGCAAATGGAAATTAATTCTGCTACAGATAAATTTGATGCAATGTATGCGCACTTTTGCGCATACTCGTCGTAATTAAAACCTTCAAATTCGCCTCTGTCTATTCCGTCTATAACCTTCGTCTTCGAAATTATGAGTTATGTATGGTATGGAGATATATAACCCTCATAAACGTTGTGGTTGTTGGCAGTTGGTATTCCAAACGTACCTGCTTGTGCAGGCCCAAGTGGTATTGAGATCTTAAGCTGATTAACATTTATCTTTTCTCCAGTTAACGTACAAATGGAATCAAATAAAGGAGTAAAATTTTTGGTACCTTGTATTCCGCATCACCGAAAGTATCTGTCCCCATTATCGATTCGTAGTTGCAGCTCGCCGAACATCACATGCGTAAACATACAAAGAGGAACTTTCCTTTCAAATAAATTGTTCTCCTTAACTGCAACTCTCCAAAACTGCTCAATGATAGTTGTTTGAGGCAGCAATGTCCAATTCACCACTTATTTAAAATCCACTTCCACTTATTTTAATAAAAACACGCGGTTAATGTTTAAATTCAATTTGGGTTTACTGAGCCCTTTTAACGATTACAATTTCAGTAGAGTAATTACAATGTTTCGATTCGAGATTTTACTAAATAGCAGGCGACGGCGGGAAGCGAGAATTAGGCGGCGATGCGTATACTTCGTTTGTAGGTCAAAACGAGACTGAAGAAAAACTTTTAAGTTGACCCTTTTGACAGTTGATATGTGTTTTCATGTGTGGATGTCCTCTCGCGTGTGGGTGGTGGAATGTGGGTTCTGTGTGTGTGGTGTATTGGTGTAGTGGCATTAGGGGGGGGCGGCTTATCTCATTTAGCCAATAGTTAACAAACTCGAATATTATAAATTGTGGTTTAGCGTCGTCGTTACAGGACATGATGCTGATATCAAACCTTCATGCAATGGTTCGTCCTTTGGTGGTTTTTTAGTCGTCGCCACGGGTGGAGATTCCCGTCTCGCGGTATTTGAGATAGCGAGTTCATCCCATCTTCGCCTAAAAATTGGCTCTCATTTATATTATGATTTCTTTGATTTTTTTCTTGCGGGAGAAGCTATGATTACTTTCTATTGGTCGCTTTTTAAGTTTTAAGCCGTAAATCTTGTGGGTTTAGGGAAAATAGCATGTCCCTTAATGGGGTATTTAGGCCTGTTATAAAAATTCGTAGTTCATGATTCCTATTCTTTTTGTTTAATTCTCTTGTAATATCCACGTTGTTTCCATGTGTCATAATTGTTTTGTTTATTAATAGAGTAAATTTTTTGTTGACCAGGTTGTAATATTCTACAATCGACATTACACCCTGCCTTAGTATATAAACTTACCACTTGGTTTTAACACCCACTGCTTTTGGGACGCAATATATATATATAAGTATGTGGTTGTTCACTTCACGTTAACAATTTTATTAAAGAAACAGAAAGGTTATAATAAAAGCCTCCTGGTCGGATACCAGTGGAGGTGTATATGTTCTTATAAACGAAGTGGTGATGAGGTGTTGATTCAGCTGCTGCGCGTACAGGATCTCCAGATGAATAACAAATGATGTTTTAGATGCGTCGAATAACGCCGGATGAAATAGAAAATAATGTTTTAAATACGTGCGGAAGATCGCCGGATGAATAGAAAATGATGTTTTTGATGCGTCGAATAACGCCGGATGAAATAGAAAACTGATGAAAAAAAGTGTTTTTAACCGCGTGCCGAATCTGCAACTAGGATAACGTCCGCCGATGTGTACGTCTCGAGACAAGTGATCGGAAAAAGGAAAAAGCTTCTTTCAGGACGAGCCCTTTTTTGCTCGTTGGGCTGTGGAGAGTGTGGTCTCCAAGTGTGGAGAGTGTGCCAGTGTTGCTTTTTGAGTGTGACAGAGTTGCTTTTTGAGTGTGTTGTGTGGTGTAGTGGTGTATGAGGGCGGAAGGCTTAACTCATGTAATGCTTAGTTCCTGTTCTATTATTTGTATAGGATGTTTGTCCCCACTTGCAAAATCTAAGCGAGATAGAAGTGCATCGAAATAAAGTACCGTTTTATGGTTCGTTAATGCATCGTTTCCATCTTACGTTATTTTATTTCAAAGAATTGTGAGCGCAGCGAAGTATTTTCTAGCGCTGCCTCCCTCCAACTAACATATGAATTCATCCTACCAGTAAATTCAGGTAAGGATTTAATAACATCTAATGACTCTTGGCATACCATATTATCATCTACTGTTTGTGTTTGAAAATCAGTAGCACTACTAGTATTTACTACCATTTGTGAGCGTAATTGCTCTACTTCCTCACGTAAAGCTATATTACTGTCTGTGTAAATTACAAATAACCGTTTTTTTTTTTTGTTATTATTGCTTTATTGATCAGACCATCCTGTCTGATGAGTTCTCTGTTTAAAACTAAACTTAAATTCTAAATGTCTTAAACCCGCGCCTTGTCTCAGTTGTTGTGGAGTTATTGCAGCGGATACGACGCCGACGCTTGCGTTGGCAGTTTGCCGCTACCGCTGTGCCTTACCTGTCAGCGTGGGAATGTGAATTCGCTGACTCAGGCTTGTGGTTATTGAACCCGTGTTTTAATACTAAATTAACTCATTGATCGATGAATACTGAACTTTAGTTCAAATATTCTTATTAACACTAAACTTCGGTTTAGTGAATCGCTAAGAGAAAACCACGACTTGTCGGATTAACCGTCAGAATTCTTCTGTTCATTTATTTCCAATATTTTCATAAGCTAAGTTCTATTTTCTGATACAAAATACATTATTTCTTTTCTTATTATTATTTTGGCGCAACCACTTGTAGTTGCGACAATATTTGTCAAGTGGCCTACTTCTCACATTACATCAATTGCATTCTCTCAAATATTTATGTTGCACTATTTATTGTGACGTTAATTGCTATCGCAATATTCGTTTGAACATATTAAATGTGCAGCGGATATGCAATGTGATACAATGTAAGTGCCCTGGTTTGTTTCGAAATATGATATGCATATTTCGTGTGGTCGCAATATTGTTGCGGTAACAAAAAAGGGAAAATATTTAAGTAGACCAGTTAATTCTAAGTGTTTTGGGGTAGGTTGTTAACGTTGACGTCGGCATTATTTCTTTGTTGCAGTTCTTATGAATTGCAGTTGCATTCATATCAGTCATGCCGATAGTGGTTGGCATCGACGTCGACGTAACTCCCCCCCTTGATTGAGCTCTCTCCTGGGAGATCACATTAGTAATTTTGAAATTCTTTCTCTTGTTTTTACAATAAATGATTATCGAAAGACTGACTATAATTACAATTGATATTGTATATATGCTTATATGAGCCCCCTAAAGCACAAGTGGTATAACTCCACTTTTTCTTCTGTCGAGATATTAAAGGGTTTGCTAAAAGTTGTATATAAAAATCAATATTGAACTTTTGGACTACTTTTTTCAATAAAACTTCAGAAAAAGGTCTTATTTAACTTAAATTGATGTTTTTGAAACTTTTTGTCCATTAACTCTTGTTTTATCGAGTACCGAAAATTAATTATACCATTTGTGCTGTAAATGCTTTTAATATTTCATTTAACTTATAATTAGTTTGAAATCTGTTTCGTTTTCTCAAATATTTTTTTATTCATCGTCACTTTCTTGAGATTCTTCCTGAAGTGGGCCAACATCTTCAGCAGTCTCACTAGTAACAAGCCCCTCGAAATAATTGTGGTGTACTGGAGGAATGTATGGCAGCAAGTCCATCATATCTTTCCTTTTTTCTTTTGAAATAGGCCGAGCTCTTGTGTACAGCTTACCCTGATCAATGATGCAAACATTAACCGGTCGTCCTTTTTTTCCTGCTGATCGTCATAACTGTCACATGAAAGGCATTCTTTTTCCTTGACAACGCAATAGTTCTATACCAGTCGTCAGGTGTAAATATTTGTTGCGACTTACCAAAATTTTCAATAGCCGCAAAGTCATAGTCATTGGGGAGGAATGAATGTCCACTTTGCATGAACTTTTGGTCCATAATTTCTACATTATTGTCTGGACTTTGGACATATTTCATCAACGTCATAGCGATTTTCCAGTTACGGTTTTGACCTGTGCATGTGTCGCTATACATAACCACATGTTTGGCTGCTGTCGATCTAAATTTTATGTGTTTAATTAAACACGATGAAATTTCTTGTGAACCTTTAGAACCATTTACTTCGTCCCAACAATACATGAACCCCATTTTCGTACGTACATATTACGTGTGTAGTAGGCCTGTTGACACACCAATTTCGAGAAAGGCAGGGACTTCTCCAAATCAAAAGAGAATGCATAGTAGCTGTCATTGTTAGCACTTTTTTCAGCATCCGCCTTCATGGAATCGCGAGCTTGTTCTGCCTTCCGTAAATGAAGTTCATGGTCCTGCTTGAGCTGTCTCTTTTCTTCTTCATCTGTTGAGTATTTTACTTTATTAGAAAAAATATCACAATTGACGCAAGTGTCTTTATGTGGGGCGTGAAATTGCAGATTGAACTCGTTATTAAAAGTTCTTCGATATATATGCACCCTAACAGGCTGAAGCCCTTGGCTTTCAACGTGCTCCTTATACAGATTGTACATAAGTCGTATATTTAAGTTCTCGGCTAAATATTTCCTATTTGGGTTGTGTTTTCTTGTGTAGTGAGATTCGTATGAAGGAAAAGCTGAAATATGGGCTCTTACTTGTGCCATTTGTTCATCGGAGGTTTTGTTACCAGGCACCTTCTTATCCCGTTTATCGACCCCTGGAGGATAGCCCATTTTGACCTTCTCCAAAGCTCGCGTCATTCTTCCATTTGAGATTTGCAATGTTTCTAAGAAGTACCTCTTGGAAACCTGTTTGGTTTCCCCAGCAACATTATGATAGAACCAATTGAACTTGTTCGATTCTTCTCAGCGGTGGTTGGCCGACGACGTACCGGTAATATTGGTTTCAAAAGACCACAAATGAATGCATTTTGGGCAGAGAATGTCCCTATTTTCCAAAATGCTTCGAATATTTTTTTTTCGTTCTTCTTCTGTTATTTTGTTAAAACACTTTTTGGTGCATTTGCAATCGAGATTGCTAAATTGCTTCTCTGGAATTGGCTTTCCCTTTCTAGTGACGTAAGAGTCTCCCGAATTTCGCTTCCTTTTCCTTTCTTCTCGCTTCCATTCCTTTCTCTGCCTTTTCCAAGAGAGCCCTTCCTTCTGCATTTTCCTCTGCTTCACCACTTTCATGAGTACTGGGTCTCCCTTCCACATCAGCAGCTGCTTCATTGTCCTCTGTGGAACCGGGATCATCAACGGCTGAAACCAAAGTTTACGTTCAATTATTTGAGAAAGTATAAACATTACGACATGAATTAGCATTTTCGATTAAGCACCAAATTGGGTTTACAACAACAACAAACGAGTGAAGAAATTTTGCCATTTTCAGCTTAACAGTTAATTCTTAATTTCACTACCGTTACCTTCACCTGAGTCCATCTAAAGAAATTATTACAAAAAAACACTGAGAATAAGTCTTTCTCCCATGAAATTCACTGCACGAACGGTGAATTTGTCAATTATACCGCTTGTGCTGTCAACGAATAGGCGGCAGCATTCACTGCACTAGTAATTTCTGCTTTTTATGAGGTTGCTATGGGAACTAGAAGCTGCCACGTTATTGCATTAAATAGAACACATTTTCCTCAATACAGTACCATAGCTAACTCAAAAAAAAAAAAAATGGAGTTATACCACTTGTGCTTTAAAGGGCTCATATGTATGTATTGTTGTCGTTTTTGGTATTTAACTTCATCTATAAAGTTTATATTTTCTATTTGTTGTAATATAATATCATCAAATATAAGTTTCTTATTTATATCTTTAATGTTGTCTATATCGCTTGCTAATACAATGCTACTTTTAATTATTTTACTTTTTGTTGAAAATGTTTTATTATTAATTGTTATGCTACAATTGTAAAAATGTATTAAATAGTTTCCGCTTAAGGGAAAGCTGTTGTTTATAATGCAGTCACTTTCTACACTAGTATTTTTAGTATTTTTTACAAATATAATTCCTTCGTTAATGTTTATAATTTCGGAGGCGTTATTAAAAATTTTCATACAGTTTCTTTTTATCAAACAATTATTAATTGGCTTAAGACGTTGTAAATCTATATTATCATTAAACTCGTACAATTCATTGTTATATCTTAGTGCATATACTTGTTGAAACATTAACTCAAAGTTGCTTATATCTCCTAACGGCAATATTATAGATGTGTGTAGTGTTATTAATTCTGTTGGAATTTTGATAGCGAAAATAATATTATGGTTTTTGTCTGTAAGGGATCCTAATTTTATTTTTTTCAATTTTTGTGAGTCTAAGTTGTATTTTGTTATTTCTTGGTCGGTTATCATGTTGCTATGTAAAATTCCTAAACCACTTGCTGCTATATTGTCTTGTATGTGTTCTACATTGTCCTGTAATATTTTCAGTTTTAGAGAAAAGTCAAGGTATAAAATTTCGTCTTGGGTCCTTTTACTTATGTTCCCTATGGAGTTTAGTTTTGCAGATATCATATCCCTATCGTTATGCATAAGTCTTTTTAATTCAAGAAACGTTTTATTGAAATTAGTATTAATATCTATTTGTTTGTTTATTGTTTCGATAGCCTTGTGGTTGTTTGTGTCGATGATGTTGAGGTGTTGTGCAAGGTCTTGTCTATCATTGTCGTCCATGGTACCGTAAAGCCATTTTTGTACAGTTCCTACAGCATTTAGTAGGCCTCTTTTTTGTCTGTGGGGTGTGATAGTATTTATCTTGCTTCTAATAAATTTAATTTGCATGTTTAGTGTTGCTTGTCCTACTTGCAGATTTGTTGATTTTATATTAGATTCTATTTCATTAAGTAAATTTGATATTTCTAGTGGATTTATAACGTGTAGTATTGTTACATATGACTTAACTATATCTGCATCGCCTGTTTGTATTTCTATATATCCTTTGTTGCTTTCTATTTTATCTATTGTTACTTGTCCCAGCCCCAGGGTCCAAATTGCTGTCAGGATCAAAAGTTTCAGGATCCATTGCCCATTATACTGCCTGGTTGTGATGGCCTGGTGGAAGAGTTGGTGGTAGCTTTCCCTTATTCCGAAGTTCCGTATCAGTTCTGTCTTCACTTCGTCCCACGATGAGTCTCTGTTTAGTGTCCGTATTATCTGGAGCGCCTCTCCTTGGATCTTGGTCTTTATGTGTCTCTCCCACACATAATTTTTGACCGCTTGGTTCTCGTTGAACAAGGGCAGGATCAGTTCCACCTCTCCAATGAATGAAGATATGTCGTAGCTCCCATCGCCTCTGAACTCTTTGATTTTCGCAGCTTCCTTAAGGAGGTCCGACGCTGATATCCGGTTTAGATCGTTGTTGGTGATTGCCATTGTGGTAGTTAAATGTGTATAATTGTGTTTTTTTTTTTTTTTTTTGTTTTTTTTTTTTTTCGAGAAGTTAGTTCTTTTATATTTATAGAATGATGTAACACTGTTTGAACCCGCAAGCAATAGTAAGTTTCTTATAAATGATTCTATGACTTTTGGCAGTTAGATTTCGTAATATGTCAGAAGTTCACTCTAAAATATTTCTTTATGTAACTTTTATTATAAAAATTTCAATTGTAAAATTATATTTATATTAAGTCTTGTCTTTTCAGTGGCCTTTAAATCATTTGACGTTTTTACTTTTCACTTTAATAAGTACGTTTAAGCGGTTTACATGTTGTGTCAGGCTCTTTTTCTTTGTCTAAGGGCAAAGTTCCGTCGACTGCGCCAGTTGTGGTTATTGAACCCGTGTTTTAATACTAAATTAACTCATTGATCGATGAATACTGAACTTTAGTTCAAATATTCTTATTAACACTAAACTTCGGTTTAGTGAATCGCTAAGAGAAAACCACGACTTGTCGGATTAACCGTCAGAATTCTTCTGTTCATTTATTTCCAATATTTTCTTAAGCTAAGTTCTATTTTCTGATACAAAATACATTATTTCTTTTCTTATTATTATTTTGGCGCAACCACTTGTAGTTGCGACAATATTTGTCAAGTGGCCTACTTCTCACATTACATCAATTGCATTCCCTCAAATATTTATGTTGCACTATTTATTGTGACGTTAATTGCTATCGCAATATTCGTTTGAACATATTAAATGTGCAGCGGATATGCAATGTGATCCAATGTAAGTGCCCTGGTTTGTTTCGAAATATGATATGCATATTTCGTGTGGTCGCAATATTGTTGCGGTAACAAAAAAGGGAAAATATTTAAGTAGACCAGTTAATTCTAAGTGTTTTGGGGTAGGTTGTTAACGTTGACGTCGGCATTATTTCTTTGTTGCAGTTCTTATGAATTGCAGTTGCATTCATATCGGTCATGCCGATAGTGGTTGGCATCGACGTCGACGTAACTCGCGCGGACTTTGTTGTTGACAAAGTGCTGCTTATGTTGACTGCTAGCTGCCAGCGTGAGAATGTGGATTCGCTGACTCAGGCCACGCGCGGACTTTATTGTTGACAAAGGGCAGCTTATGTTAACTTGTATACTATACTATTGAGTTGGTTTTAGATGTTGCACCCCACGTTCATTACCATGAGGACTGATCTATTAAATCAGCCCTCACTTTATACACAGCCTTTGTATATTGATTTAATTAATTTTATTGTATTAATTTATATTGATTTACTTACAAATTACACGAAATGAGCCAATAAAAAACAGAAATTAAAAAATACTTTTACGATTGGACGTGTGTGACTTGAAGATTAGAAAACGAAGAGAGTGTCACATTTTCAATTTATAATAGTGTGACTAGAGTGTTGGCAATGCATTTGCAATTTTATAATAGTGTGACTAGAGTGTGGGCAATGCATTGGCAATCCGTAACAGTCTGCAATAAGGCAAATTTATTTTGTCTTATTTTTTCGCGTTTCTGTTGTTTTTTTATAAGGTGGTTATTTTCACCAAAACCGTAACAATTTGAAATAAATTATTTTATTTATTTATTATTTTTTTCGTGATCCTTTAAGAAAGAAGGCTCTTCTATTCTGGAGGGTCTGGAATTCAGAATCGCAGAGTTAAGCTTTTATTATAAACCGGAGGGCCCCCTTGCTGTAATGAATCGCAGCTTTTGATTATATTATTTATTGGTTGTACAAACCATTAGTTATATTCTTTTATTTTTGCTTCCTTATTTTGATCATTCTTTCCAGTTCGTCAGTATTCAAGTCTGCTGGTAATACCCCGGATATATTACACATATGTATGTAGGAAAGCAAAAGTCATGAGTTTATTGTGCGAATATTTACAAATGTTAATAAGTTAAAAAACAAACTTATTTGTATAAGAAATTATAATTATTATTATACCATTGTAGGAAAATGTGAAAATGTGTGTCTTCTTCTGCAATCGGTCCTAGAATGAATCTTTTTTGACCACCATCGTTATAACTCCTCTTAGAACTCAACTGTTGGAATAAAATGTATTGTATTTTATTGTGAAAATCGCACTTAGATTAATTACAAGTTTTTGAGAGGATAAAATATTTGATCTGCCAGTCATAGTTCTAATCCAATAATGATGTACATAACAGTAAACTGCGAAAGCAGGTGTAAGTGAACAATGCGATAAATAAGAACACAAACTAAACATCGCAGTGTTGCCAGACTTATGCAAAATCTTATACATACATATTAAGCTTATTCTTATACAATTTCAACATCAACACAGGCGTTTTAACACATGTATTCTTAATGACTGATTAAGTAACAACGCGAATGTTTCGGATTTAAAATAGTACTCCGCTCTTGTTGCCCAGAGCTCCTTTATTTATAGATTTTCTTATCCTAATTCACGTATGCATCACATGCAGAGTACATACACATATCTTAATACTAATATACTGTACATACCGACAGTATGTCCACATATCTTAAACATAAGTGATCCCAACGGCATACACAACTATTTCTTATCTATTATTATTTTAGGGTAATTTGCAATCCTTTACATTGCATACATTAAATACTACAGTCTCTAATCAAAATATCCAAAATGAACATTTATTACAGTGATGATTGAAATAGGTATTTGTAAGTACATATTTATGTTTAAGACTGTATTTGTATGTGCTAGCGATAATGTATATGCCGGAATGGCCTCAGCAATTCCGTTGATATTCTGATTGCAAGACATTAGTTTTATTATTTTAACGCGGACTGATTCGCGCAGTGAGTCCCTGAACACCGTTTATCTCTACGTTCAAAAGAACATTGCGTCATTGCGTTGGCTGACGCAATTCAACCACTATTACACCTCCTCGTTACTTTTCGTAATTCAGCAACATCCAAGCATTCAGGGCCACACTCGGCAGAGCCTTTAGCTCTCACCTCGCTCTCAGCTTTATTCGTTTAGTTACAGTTTACAGGCGTTGGAGAAACAAAAATGCAAAGGCTACTACGATCATAAATTCACACGAAGTTTATTAGAAATGAAGTACAACAGAGCAAAGTAAAAGTGAACATACGGTATACACTGCATATATTAAACCACAGTATTCACTACTTATATTAAACTACAATTGTTACTGCGCCGACATATATAAATATTTGTAATATGATATCTGTTTCTATACAGATTTGCAAAAATATCTTATTTACAATTTTAGCCGTTACGAACTGGTTATTTTCTTTTACAATTTTTGGACACTCCTTACTGTCATGAGCGCAATATGATAATTTCGTATATTTGATAGTTAGGCTATCTGGAAAAATCGTCAGTAAATGTCACTGAATGTGAGCAAACTATCAGTGAACCGCAAAGTCGCTGTGTACAATTTCTAATAATCCAGTCGTACGTTGTCCCCTCGACTATCACACTCAATAGCTAAGTTTTTTGACACTTTCACCTTCTCTTTTACCAGTGAACCTATACGTATAAAGTTCCAATAACATATTAATATTTAAAGTATTATAATACAAAAATTTCCATAAGTCTTGGAATTGGTTGTACATCGTCAAAAATCCTAATAAAAAAAGTGAATTTTTCCGTATAGTTGAATAAATTTTCCATGTCAATGACGTAACCACAGTCTACGCACGTCAGCACGTGAACAATTAAGGATACTCTGGAAACCAATTTTTTTGTATCGAGGATCAAGAGGCGTTGCGATGTGATACACTTTAACAGACTCAATGTTGGAAAATTTTTGCTTTATTTCAGCCTTTAACCTTTTCTTTAATTCTTTACCAACTGTCGTGATGGAATTAAGCTGATTTGTTTTCTGCAAAAAAAAAAATTAAATAAAAATTATACAGTTAATTACAATTATTCTTTTATGATAGTATTCTTTTCATCTATTATTTTTTTATGATAGTAATTACTTTTAAAAATCAGATCACATCACTTTAAATGTATTATATAAAAGGATAAATAGTAAAAACAAAAAAATTACTTACTTCTTGAAGTCCTTTTACCAGTGGAATACATTTACTCAAAGTCACGTGCTAATTTGCACGAGCTTCATGTGTAGCAAACCACAAAGGATACAAAACATCCTTTATTTCAATAAGCGTATCAAGATCATCACCTGATAAAACATCTAGTGGCTTTGATCGTGAAGTTTTATCTCTTTGCACTTTAAGAAGAGCTTGATTCACGTAATCAGCGAGATTAATCAAACGGTCCAACATCTCATAGCATGAGTTCCAGCTAGTTCTAACTTCTTGTATTAATTTTAACGATGGTTTTGATCCAGATTTCTAAAGACATCTAAAAAATTTAACTATTTTTTTAACCTTGACGAGTAAATTTCTTAGTTGTGATTTCTGATTATGATCCGAGATATTTTCCGTATCACTATCATTTTCATCGATGGATTTAAGCATCTCACTTTGATCAGATTCAGATGCCGGCTGTGTAATATCAACTTCAATAAGACTTGAATCTGCCTTTTTCAATTCTTCTTTAACTTTCAATTTTAATTCTTCATATTTTGATTTCATTCGTTTTGTGATAGTAGGCTCACATGGAGGTTGATAAAGAGGCTGCAATTTTTTTTACAAACATTCTAAAGCCATTCTAAAGATAAAGGAAGATTGTCGACAGCAATCATGTACATGAGAGACGTTGTTGCATCATTATTACGATGACCACCCGCTGTAAAAATACAGATAAATGTTAACATATAAAAATTAATTGTAGTTCGATTAAAATTTACCTGAGAAGGAACTTGCGTTATTTATACAGCGATCAATAGGTCCTTGGAAAGTTAGTCTCTCTGACTCTGACTCAGCCCTTAAATTTAAATTTGATGTACTACTGAATGGAACTAGTTCAGTAGAAACTTCTGATAAACGAGACTGTAAATAAATGATAGTTGAAAAAATAACTTGTTAGAAATTAAGCATTAGATGATATAATACAATAACTGGTATTTAAATATACATAAAGAAAAATACAAGAAAAACAGTATAGATTTGAAGGTTATAAATATAAACCTATATATTTCCCTTTTTAGGTTGGGAGACACTTATTATTTCATCGTCACACTCTTTTTCACTCAATATGCGATTTTGGAAAGTTTATGTGATTTTTCGAGATGTTTGATTAAGCTAGACGTACTATTATTATATTTTAACTGCTTTTCACATTGGTGACACTGGACATTCGACCCGTTGTTTATTTTTTTAAAGTAAATCCATACAGCGCTAGGCGCCATTTATCGTCAAGATATAAGAATCGCGAGTTTTCTTGTGCTCGTATGTTGTATGTATAACTTGAAACTAGTCACTTGATTAATAGTAAAGTCGAAGGTCAAGAATCGATTCTTAATCGACTTCGACTACTGAAGATCGATTCCGAAAAACGGATTATTTTACGAGAGAACTCGATTCACGAGTCGAATCGGAATCGAGTTTACCATCCCTATAGCGTATGCGTCTTAAAAATGTATCGTCATTCAAAAAGTCAAGCTGCCGCAAGACTGAAGGGGTACTCTCATGTGAACGCATACATTTTACCACTTTTTAGGAAAATTTTTTATGCGACAACAAAATGAGTAGAAGAACATACATATGTAAATTTTAAAGCAATCGGTTGAATACTTTTTTTTAGAACCATGACAGTTTCAGAAAATGATGATTCGAGAAAAATGCGTTTAAAGTTTCAAGGCGCCTGGTAGACAGTCGCTTACGACACGTCGGCGACTATGAGCTGTAACTTATCAAATACTATGAATTTCGGTCTGAATTTTTCACAGCATGTTTTCAATAGGTTTTACTGTCAAAATATAAAAAACAAAAATCGATTTTTCGAAGTGATTACATGAGAATACCCCCTGAAATTACGTCACTATCCAGCTGGTTTGGGGGACGATAACCCAATAAGATTCGCGTTATCTGCGCATCATTTGGTACCCAGCCATGTGGGAAGGGGTTCTAATCCCCAAAGTTTTAATCGACTGAAATCTAGATCGTGCGCTCAATAAGTTTATGAGTTATGTACGGTATGGAGATATATATGTAACACTTATAAACGTTGTGATTGTTGGCAGTTGGTATTCCGAACGTACCTGCTTGTGCTTTAGCATACTTTCCGTTTTCTTTGACAAGCCCAAGTGGTATGGAGATGTTAGGCTGATTAATTTTTATCTCTTCTCCAGGTGGCGTGACGCAGGTACAAATATAATCAAAATAATCGCGTAAAGCTTTTGGTACCTTGTATTCCGCATCACCGAAAGCCTCTTTTAAATCAATTAACTGGAAGAAACTGTCCCAGTATGTTTCGTTTTTTAGATGTGTTCATCGACTATCTAGGTAGCTGCCATTATGCCAATATGTGGAAAAATAGTCCAAGTTACCAAGTGATCACATCATCACATAAAACTTACGAAAGATGCAATTATCCTGGCCGCTTCAGCATATCCTGTTTTTAGATACTTAATTGCTCCTTTTAGGGATAACGGACACCTCTCTAGAGAGGAAAAATAATTCCACTATTATTTGAGTTCAACCCGAGTATTTATCGTGCAAACAATTGGATCGCTGCCAAAATCTTTGAAATACTCCCACGTCGTGGCACCTCTTTCCATCGTTTCTATTTTTTATACTTTCGAATGTCACAAGCAAATTCAAGAAGCAAGCAAGAACTATTTTATTTGTGACACTTCCGAGTTTATACTACTTATGTTTTCCCAACACTTTCCTCCAAAGGACGAACCTTATGCTTTGCCAGGCGGCGAACTTTTGGCTCCAAATCAAGCCGGGATCGTACTAATAGTTGTATCACAGATGAATTCGCTGAAAATATATGTGCAGTTTGTATAAAATGTATATACTATATAAACAAACTCCAACCAGCCCGATTTTCATTTAAGTAATATAGTAATATTTTATTCTTAATACAACCGCACGCACTCGTCGTCTGCAAGCAAGTAAGTAAGTGTGTAGGTACGCATGTGCTTTTTAAACAAAAGCTCGTAGTCAGAGAGAGAGAACAAAGAGAGAGAGAGCTTTTTTTCCAAGATCTTCTTGGTTCTATCCCTCTCCCATACACACAACACTATATTGCAAGAATGATAGAGTACAAGATTGCGCAGATGAGAGACAAAAAATTTTTCGTTCTGCGCATCTACGTCACACGGCTCATAAATTTCGTGAAATAGCTTGAGTAGCAAGTAAATATTGCTTGTTAATAATAACTGATTGGCTTTTGGTTTATAAAAATGAAATAAAATATTGAAGGTCCACGAGATTTTAGATTTTTATTAATTTATTAATTATTATTTTGCAATATAAATATTTTTATTAATTTTTCTATTAAAATACGCACCAAACATTTTCTTTTTAAACATTTTTAGTTATAATTTAGTCATATTAAAAGTTATTTATATAATCTATACATTTATTTCTTAAATTTGCTTATTTTACGTTTCTTTTGGTAATTGAATTTCGCAATATTGGCATTCAGTTTTCGAATTACAAAGAACATTCGAGATCTAAAAAACAGCATTTTTATTTCCTTAATAGCAGCGTCTTCAGTGCACAATTCATTGAAACTATTTTCCATTAAAAGGTCTGCACAATCCTCAGTCACGTTAACATCTTCAGCAGGTATACACTCTTCTCGCACTTCTTGAGGTTGGTCAACATTTATCAGCAAGGAAGTCACTATTTTCTTATTTTCCCTGCGCTTAGCTCTGGTGACTCGCTGCTCATTTTCACAAGCTGCAACGTTATAGCGTCAGGGAATAGCTCCTGGTTTCAAAGTCCTTTTAGCGGCAAGGCCTATGAAAAGTTTAAAATTAAAATATTTTAAAACAAAGGTGATTTATCAACTTACCCATTTCGAACATCCCGTTTCCAATAATGTCTTCATCGTTGAAGTGGTCCATGCAAATTCGCCATGTTTTCGGCTTAAATGCTTGAGTATTTCTGCAAAATTGGATCCACTTTTTTTGCTGCCCTTTGTCGTTCGGAAACATAAAAAAATGTTTTCTTCACATTTTTATTCCTTCTATCGTTAACACAGTTTTTCACAACACACTTCATTTTGATATTTAAATACAAAATTATACTTTTAAAATAAATTGTTTCTCTATTCACACTGATTGCTACCACGAATTTATAGCTGTCAAATATTTTACTGCGCCGTGTGACGTAAGCAATTGTTTGTTTACATTTTGCAACTATAACGGACCTGCGCAATGTGTAATCTCTTTTCTATCATTCTTGACTATATTGAATATTTGAATCCTCGTGTTCAGTAACATAGTATTTCGACTTCGTCGTATTCAGCAATATAGTATTTCGTTGTCTTCATCCTACACTCGGCACCACATATAACTTAAAAAACGTTTAGTTAGTTTTAATAAAAAAATTTTTTCCGGGAGCTATGCTCCTTTTTTTGGGAGCAATGCCCCTTTATTTGGGAGCTATGCTCCTTTATTGAATTCTGTGCAAGAACTGAATTTTACAATTATTTACGCTTAACTCTAAACCTACGTTTGCCGGTGCAACGGGCATGGAGTTTGCTGACGCTGCGCTTCCCACGAGTTGCCACTACACGTGTCGCACTCTCAGCGATTTAGTGGTGTCATATTAAATTGCATTGTATCATATGATATTAATGCATCATATGATACTTTTTAAATGTATGGGATGCTAACTTATATAAATGACAAGACCGGTTGTTTATAAGTTTATAATGTTCTTTATTTCCCTTGCTTCGGAGCAAGGGCAGCCGTAAAAGCTGAGCGAGTAAATACAACTGAACTTTTTAAAACTATTGCAGCGGCGACTACGCCTAAATACCTGTCTGAATAAACTGCACACGCTCTGCCGCGTGACTTGCCAGCTCAGTAGCAGCGATAGGTGTTTGTTGTTGTCACGCGCAACTCGTTGAGCGCGTCGTCAGCAATATCGTTGGCAGTGGAGTACCTGACTTCTGTAGTTTGAAAAATAATTTTCGCACGCTCAGCTCCAGACGCATCGTCAGCGATTTCGGTGGAATTGAAATGTTGTCCGGAAGCGTGTTGTTGCTCTTGTTCTTTTGTTGTTGGCTACTATGGTGTGTTAACTTATATACCAAGAGATCCAGTTTGTCTTGGTTTTTGAAGTGAAAAAAACTCCATATATTCCGAGAACTTCAGGTGATATTCGTCATTCAAGGTTCAGTTAGCCCCAGTTGGTCTCGCAAGTTAGTGAATCTAGCTGTTGGTAGTGGCTTCGTTAAAATATCGGCCAATTGTAAATCTGTGGACATATAATATATCCCTTCAAATGCAAAGTTACCATTTTTGATTACTTTAATACCATACGGATTAAATTCGTCTTCTTAGCATCTTCTTCGCGGATAGTAAATTTTGCGGGATTTCCTCGCAATACAGCACATTTTGTAATACAATGTTGTTCCCAGAACTGTTATGGTTAACTAGTCCTTTCGCAGTAGCATACACTATATTGAATATGCGTATCCTTGTGACTTTTGTATTCTCAACAATATAAACAACAAGAATGTATTTTAATATGTTCAAGTGAATACATTAATTAATAGTATTAATTTAAATAAATACCACTTTTATTTACCAATCTTCTTCCATTATTGGCGCGCGGTACAAAAATTCTTGATGCACAATGATGACATTTGGCGTGCATCAAATGTCAAATATTAACTCGCTCGAACGTCTGACATTTGCCCGTGTTGCCAAATTTTTACATCGAATGTGATGTTTGCGCAATATTGCCAAGCTCTTAAAGCCCGTTGTCTCACACATGTAGCATCCGTTTTTATTTTACAAGAACTTGCAGATAGCGCTGTCATGCAATTTGTAACTGAAATTGTTGAATTGCCGCAATCCGCAAGAGTATCGGTCTCCAAAAAAAAGTTATTTACTTTCTGTATTCTTGGAAACTTAACAATCTATATACATATGTTTATAAAAAGCAATGCCACTTTCCATTGTAATGTTTTAACTTAAGAACGGGCTCCACCTATCCAAGTTAGGACGAGCGGTTCTTCATTTTTTGTAATAATCCAATGAAGGTGCTATATTTACACTGGTCGGCATATATATTTTGACATGGCGATGCCTCAGTTTCGGTTTGAAATTTTATTTATTTTAAAGAGAAAAGTATTTATGGATTGTACATAGTTCATTTAGTTACAATATATTAAATTATAAATATATAACAATTTTTCATGTTTAACATTGATTTAGATTTTTTATTTAATTAAAACTAAAAACAAAGTACTTTCATGGGTGGCATAAGTATTTTGACAAAAATTTTTTTTTATCTTAATTCACTATTTTGTTTTATAAATCTATTTTAAACTGGAAATTAATAAAAAAATATAACCTCCTTTGGTGTCTATGACCTTTTGGAGGCGATTCGGGACGGAATCGACCAAGGTTTGGAGGTATTTCAAAGGAATTCATTGTGACCTCAGTGAAGGTTTCTGGTTTTGTCCTGGTCAGATCAGTGCTTCTATTTCGCTTTATTAGCGACCACACATTTTCAATAATGTTTAAGTCAGGACTTTGTGGTGGCCAATCGAGGGTTTCCACCCCAACATCTCTTAAAAACCTAGTAATTAATCTCGCCTTATGGCATGGAGCATTGTCCTGTTGGAGAATAAATTCTTTTCCTATTAATCTGTCGCCGGAAGGAAGTGCATAATTGTTTAAGGTTTCTAAATATCGGTTCTGGTTCATGGATCCGTCTATGGGAACCAAGTCTCCCACCATTGTATGAAACTGCGCCCCAGAACATTACGCTCCCACCCCATGGCTTACTCTTTGACACACAGCAGCAATTTTTTTACGATAATTCTTGTTAATTCTTACAAAAACTTTCTTTTGAGATGCGTGGAATTCAAAACTACTCTCATCCGTCCACAGGATTTTACGCCAAAATGAAGGGGACTTGGTGATGTACATTTTCGCGAACTCCAAACGCTTTAGTCTATTTTTTGGGGTGATAAAAGGTATTGGCTTTGCAATATATGTTTTCATACCTGCTTCAATCAAACGCCTGCGTATTGTTCTCTCACTTATGGAAGTGGATGCAGTCTCATTCCATTCCAAGGACACAGCCTTTGGTGTTTTTAGAGGGTCCTTCTTAAAAGCACGGACGATAAGACGGTCGGCATCAGCTCCTGTCTTTCGATTTCTGCCTTTACGGCGAACATTGATGACATCATTAAATTTTTTGTATTTATTGATTTGATAGTAAATGGTCTGACAAGACAAATTATATTCCCTAGCGATGTTTATTACGGAAAAACCCAAGTTGTATTTGATCACAATTTCTGATCTTATTTTGGTGCTCAGCTCAGATGTTTTAACCATTTTAAATATTAAAAGATCAACTTTATGCAATGTTAATGAAAACTTGTAATAATATTCTGTAACCACACTTTCAGCTTGCCTAGAAACAACTAAATCACGCAATGACAAAATATATATGCCGCTGCAAAAATCGTTGCTTGCCGGCATTCTTATCAGCAGAACGAAAAAAACAAAAGACAATTGACGAAATATTTCGCATATTTACAGTTATTAATTTGCACTTCTCTTTCATCATCATTTTCGGTTCTAATAATGCACCGGTACTTAGTTCAAGAGTCTAAAGGTCAAATGAATGCTATGACAAAATATATATGCCGATCAGTGTATGTCATATGCAAGAATAAGATAAAAAAAACATTGGTTTTATTTTTTCATTGAAAATGTGTTTATTATAAAACATAGAGCTTAGCAATAATAATATTTTTAATTCAAAGTAATTATATTAATTATTTTATGCTACAAAAGATTCTATATTTAATTCATTAATATTGGAATGCAGAAACATTATTTTGTTGACCGGGCACTATATTACCACAAATATACAAAAGACATTCACAAACATATAAAACAACAGATATTTCTAGTTACAAAATAGATTTGTATATAATATAATGACAATATATAATTTTTGCGCAACAAAAACTTACAGTTTCTTGTGCGTTCATTGCACGACCGTCGTTTTCTTTACCATCCATGTCTGTGTACGTGTTGAATAATACTGAACTCATCTGGACAGTTGTATAATAGCACAGGCAAGCTGTCCTTATAGTTTCGCTTAATGTTCAGCGTATTAAAAAAATGACAAATGTAGTACTCACTCACAAAGAGTACAACCATATACTGTTCTCACTCTAAGTGAGGTCAAGAAAAATGCTGTGCTACCTACATACTTCTGCCCTAAGAGGTATACTGTACAGCAATGAATGAGTGCAGTATTTTTAAGAACACTATACTACTGTACAGTTCTGTCTCATGCAGAAGTCTAGTCTGGTGGTCTAGACTGCACTTAACACATCTGTATGGCTTTTTACAGTATCGTTTAGTATGTCCAAACTGCTGACAGCGATGGCACTGAAATAAATCACTAAATTTGCGAAGAGTTTCGATTTTGACTACCGCCCTACATAATGTCTTATAAGTATGTATGTACACTTTTGTTGTTTACCGATGGCTCTATGTCAGCAAAAAATAGTGACATTGGCATCTTTGTTAGCTTTTTGAAATAAGTCAAGTATAGTGAATATTTTTTATTACAATTCTATAGGGCTTTTAACTATGTGAAAAATTATATTATTTGAGTTTAAATACGTCACAAGTTTTCTATAAGAGTTATAACTCTGGCTTGTCCGTCTCTACCAGACTTGTATGCAACGTTTTCTCTTACGAATTAAAGTTGAGAAACTGATTATCATTTTATTTATATTGTTTACTTTTGGTATCCTCAGCAGAAGATAGAGGAAATGTTATAAGTTTTTCTTCTTTTATCTTTTGTACTGCATTAGTTAGTTTTGGTTTCGTCGCAGTTGTAGTTAATTTGAGTATCATTATTTTGTCCCCCTGCGTTGGGAACAGAATTCGCTGATTGTCATACTACGTTTCAAGAGTTTTTCCGCAACACTTCTACTTTTTATGTAACTGCTGGGTATTCTCCAAAGACATCGTTGGAGGTATATGATTTGGTCGCCTAATTGACCCCGACTCACAGCCGCTGAATATTGCTTGGATGGCAGTTTGATGACTGCATTTAGTCCCTGCCAAACGGCTTATGCGTTCGGTTTAATATACGGGAATATACACCCATCTTACAATTATTTTTGTTTTAATTTGCCTGTATTTAGACTTTTTTTATATTGCCTGTTTTGTAAATACAGGACTTTTTAATTTGGTTGAGCAATAAATCCGGCTCAAAGGACCAGAAATGTTTGATTTGTATGATCAAACATTGAACTCAATGAAGATTTTATCAAACCTTACCGCTGGTGGGGGGATATGAAAAGTCTTTTCTTGAGTGAGAATTTATTCATTCTGATTTTTATTTCATTACTTATATAAGTTATCGGGCCTTTTACTTCGGCACCGAAAAAAATTAAATTGCAACTGATTTTACATTTTATACTTAAACTAAAAAGTAACCTTATTCTACCTGTCCCTTAACTTACAATCCTTAGGAATTTTAACTTTAGCGGCTCGTGGCGAATATTATTTCCTGTTGACATCCTTAACGGATCACTTAATTCAGATAATTTCACCAGAAAGTTTTATATATTATATAGATTAAACAAATTTCTAAGAGCACGAAAGCACAGCTGTACACGAGAAAAGTTGCCAGATCAAGTAGAGGTAGTACTTGCATTTGGCGCTCATAGCTGTTTTGTTGTGATGCGGAATGATTCCTAGTATTATAATTTGCAGATCACGTGTTCTGCTATGATGGATCTACGTCCATTGGTTGGTGCTGTTATCTGGGTGCAGTTTGATTGTTTTGTACCTGCACGTTAAGTCCGTACCTTTGTGGTTCCTCATGATATCTTCTGCTTGGCTTTTGATACTGCGATGTATAATATTGTCTGTGCTGATTGTATTGCGGAACGTCGAATTGTGAATATATTCCATCATAGCTGAGGCATTTCTTGAGCTATCTATCTCAACTTCAGTCAGTACAAGATTAAGTGACTTGCTGACTGCGCAATGGAACTCAGCCAAAATCCTTTTTCCCTGCTTTATTCTCTACATTCCTTCGAGCAACACATAGAGAGGTCTCTGGTTCGCATTAGTATAATCGAGACGGTTTATTATAGAATAAAAGTTGAATTTGGTGTTGTGAGATATTAAAATATCGGCCGTATTCCCTAACATTTCCAATTGTAGAATCAAGAGTGTCGTGTAATACGTGGGTGTAGTAGCGTAATTTTTGATGTTCTCCATGTGTGTCCAGACACGTTTTCCTCATAACCTATAATGGTTCATGTCACCTTTGAAAATTGGTAATATTTTGATGCCCAGTTTCACAGTTCATACTTAAGTTATGCTTAAGGTAAAACAGGAAAATAGTATTTTACAGTTCATTCTTAAGTTATGCTTAAGTACTGAAAATAGGAGACTTAAGAAGCAGTGCTTAAGTAACAGCTGATTTTTGTTTTCAATTGCTTTGAGTTTTCAGCGACATTTTTCGTAGCGTTCGAACAAGTGTTCGTCCGCTTGCATTCGATGACAGCTTTATACTTTTCCACCAGTTCCAATAGGTGCTCCGACTCGCTGGCGGTAAACATGAATATTTCTACGTAGATTTGTGACGCATCGGTGATATTTGGTGTACAATACTGGTATTGGTTGGTAACCGTGGCGTTAGTTGTTGCGTAGGTTTCGAAGGAATTCATTCTCTGTTGGGTTTCAGAGAGCGTTGTGATCAGAGCAGAGATTTCTCTTGTATTGTCATTTCGGGGTTTCCAACGATAGACGTAATAAATTGAAGCTTTCTTGTCGCCTTCTCTGCAAATCCAGCGTGAAGCGATAACCGTTGGTATAACGTTGCTTGAATTTTTTAACTGTATATCAAAACTTATCTATTATTATTTTCCCGATTTTTCAGGAATCTTAATTTTTTTATTTGTAAAATTTACGTACTTTTTTTTAAAGATCTAGTGCTGGGAGAACTTATTCCAGTAGAATTTTTTCTATCCTTTTTCTCAATGAATAGAGCTGGCTTAAAGCCCGGTTCGAGTCGAATATACAAGTGTCAGGAGACCTCTTTTCAGTTAATAATACGAAATAGTTTATTATACAAATAGTTTATTTAATCTTTTAAAAGATGGTTTTACAAAGTTCTTTTTTTAGAAGATATAGAAATAATAAAATAGGTAACGAACAGCGAAACGTGTGTACGCAGCCGACACCACTCGACGACTCTCTTCATGTACAGACGCCACCCCTTGGCTGTTACTATTTAGGGCATAGGTTGCCAGATTGTTGACACAAGTTACAAGAAAATCGTCTTTGAACCTAAATATATGTAGGTTAGTGTTTATTTAAGTTTAAGTTTATTTCAAGAAAAGTATTTCAACCTGCTCAGTGCAAACAAGGAACAAAATCCAATACGTATAGAATTACCGCTTCTCTCCCTCCGCTTTTGTAGTTCATTCAGAACAGAAATGCTGGTGTTGTTTGTTGTTTATGATTTTGACCAAGAAGTTGGTAATTTTTGCAACGCTTTGGTGAAAGAATATATTGCCGCACCAAAAGGTTATACCAGACAACGTCAATTTTACTTGGTAACTTGTATAGGTTGAAACTTACTAACAAAACTCCCGAGGGGTGCGGTTTACCTTCAATAAACTTTCTAAATTTTAACACTGGCAACACCTTCAAAGCTGCGCTTATTTAATATTTCCTCCTCTGATACGTTATTCAAAAATGGAGCAAATTCGTTCCGTTTACGTGGTTGAGAGTTTCGTGTACTGTGGCTGATATGGAACATATATTCGACAGTTCTTTTACTTTCATGAATTTTTTTGCAACTTCGTTATTCTTAACAAGCAGAAGCAGTTTATTATCTCGAAGGGTAGATATGGAGTGGACATAGTTACTAATTTGCTTGATGGCACGGTAAATAGCAAAGTAGAAAAACACTCGAAATGTGAAAGACACAACTTATCGGCGCGGGAGCTAGTCGATGACTGGCAAATACTATTGCTGTATTTTTCTTGTAGCAAATAAGTTAATAGGTACATATTTGAGATAGTCATTAACTCCCCTCCTTCTTGAAATTAATTGAAATTTTCCACAAAATAGCCTATTAAACTCATTTCGTCTAAATTAATTGGCTTAGCTATATCCATCAAAACGTATAAGTATTCCCTAAAAGATTCGCTACTCTTTTTACGGCGATTTTGTAACATACTATGAATTTCTAATGCAGATAATTTGGTGCCAAACTCATCAACGATAGCATTTTTTAACAAAAGACCAATTTTTTATGCCCACCTGACCGCGCAAGAACAACTTAGCAGCTCCTTTAAGCAGTTGCTTTGCATACACATACAGTAGCGGACAAAAAAAAGAGGACACCTTAGAAATGTTTGATTTTATTTAAAAATGTGGTCTTATATAAAAAAAATTTTCATGAAAGTTGGTTTATATAAGTATTCGAAACAAAAGTAAATAACTTAGTTCAAAATAAATATTTCCATTTTTTATTAGAAGCCGAAATAAAATACTTCCGATATTTCAATTTCTACTATGATACTTATAAAAAATGTTCTCAAAACTAAACGCGATACAATGAAAACTCGATTTTTTTTTTAATTAGTAATAATAATATAAACATCAAAATGTCTTGAATTAATATTTCGTGGCGCCTCCTTTGTTTTTTATCACGGTTTTTATTCGTTCGGGCATGGAATCAACCAACGACTGTAAAATTTGTGCCTGTATACCGTTATACCAAATGTCTTCAATTATTCGGTCAAGCTCTGACAAAGTTCTTGGTCTCTTCTTGGTTATCCGCGCTTTCATGATGTGCCAAAGGTTTTCTATGGGGTTTATATCAGGACTGTTCCCAGGCCAGTCCAGTGATAAAACACCCAATTCTGCTAAATATTTTTTTATCTGAAAAAAATTAAAATGTGTATTAACCATGTCTTTGTAAAAATGAAATGTTATTAAGGTTATGTAATATAAAAAAATGTTACTTACCGATTTGGCTCGATGGCATGGCGCAGAATCATCTTGAAAAATTATGTTGTCCATATAGGAAAAGTGCTCTTTAATTGACGGGACCCGGTTTTCCTGTAAGATCTGTTGGTATTTAATTGCGTTAACATTTCCATCAATCAAGGCCAAATGTCCAACACCATGATAGGAAAAACACACCCAGATCATCCGACTCCCCCTGCTTGACCGTACGTTTGACGCATTCATTACTAAAACGTTCACCAACTCTTCTGCTAACGTACGACATTCCGTCAGAACCGAAGATGTTAATTTTGGACTCATCCGAAAATATGACCTTTCTCCAATCTTCTTTGGTCCAAGTTTTGTGTAGTTTCGCCCATTGGAGGGGTTTTTGTCGCATTTTTACCGTCAATAGTGGTTTTTTGGCAGGTCGACGGGCAGTTAGTCCGGCTTCTTGAAGCCGCCGTCGTACTGTTCGCGTACTGATTTCGGTTCCATTTGATTCCTGAATTTCGCTTCTGATGTCTTCAGCAGTTTTAAATCTGTTCTGAATACTAATTCGTTTAATATGGTGGTCATCCTTGGTAGTTGTCTTCTTCGGGCGTCTTCGCATATTTCTGAAGGAAAGCACTGACAGTAGTTTTGCTAAAATTTATTTTACCACTAATTTCTCGTATACTCAAGTTTTGCGATCGCAAAGCCAAAATTGTGGCTTTATCAACTTCAGTCAGTTTTGGACTTTTTGGGTAAACTGCCTTCGATATCCTTTAAGGTAAAGTTGGTAGTAAGGTATCTTCGTAAGTACTTTCATTTTCACTCCCCTCGTCATCACTTCATATGAGTTCGCAATGTCGCAAAAGTTTATCTCTCAGCTCACTCTTTGGTCCTATCTGGTTTAGTCCAACTCGTCTTAATTCTTCTCTCAAAGCCGTTACCGTCATTGCTAAAATCGTCTGACTGTCCATGTTTTACAATATGTTACAAGCAGTAGGTATAGTAAAATACAATGTTTTCAAATTATTTAAGTGATAAGATATGTGTACTTAAACATAAATATTAATATACATTAGATATTGTTCTTTCGTATTCGTGTTTTTTACATACATGTGGGATTTTACCACCACAACACGCTTTCAATTTAAATAACGACACTTCACCCGGTTCCAAAATTACACTTTGTTGTATAACTTTTATTCAATTTACAGTTTTGGTTACAGTTTGTTAATTATAAGTTTGATTACAGTTTACATAAAATTGTAAACTCGCAATGGTATCTAAAATATTAACTTAAATTAAAGTACAGTGCGTATTGATTTCACTAAACACCGAAAGTATTAGTTTTAAACAAATACCGAAGAAACACCTACCGCCGATGACATCAGTTTAACGACTGACTTTAGCTTTTGTTCTCTTTGTCTTTCGCACCTACCCGTCTTCGTTGGCGGAGTTGCCACCGATCTATATTCCCACATACATTTACTCCAATTGGCCTTTAATACATTGCAAACATGCTTATTTGTACGAATAAGTACGATTATGTTCGAATATTCTGTGAATCTGTGAAATGAATACATTAAAAATTATTATTGTTTGATTAAAGTAGTAATATTAGGTAATAGGAATGTAGTAGCAATTAGTCTTTCAAAATATGCTTCAAAATTTATTTACTTTTTGTTTTGACTACAGCTTTCTTACAAAAATGATCAGCTTTACTAAGCCACGAACAATAGTAAAGACTTCTTTCTTCCTTTTATTTTTCTACTTGGATTTTGATTTGTTTTTCAGTTTTAACTTGCTTAACGTGCTTTATCGCTTAAATCTAATATGAATACCTGCTCCCACTGCTGTTTTTCAATACGTCGCTGTGCTGCGAATCCTAAATCGATTTCTTAATTCGAACTTATTCACTGGGCCTTGCTGTGACGTATGCGTTTTCTTCAGTTATTTGTTGTGCTGCAAATTCTGCTAAAATTTTGAATTTTTCTGGTACTAGTTGAATGCTGGTGTTTATTTTGTTTTCTTCTCCATAAGTTGCTGTGCTGCAAATTTACACCTTTTCACGGCCTCTTTGTACAAATTAAAAGACCAGACACTTGCTCACTTCGGCAATCACATTTATTCTGATTCTTTTTCTGATTCGATACAGTTTCTTTTACCTAAAAAACTAAGCCTACCAAGCCTACGCAAATACCAAATGGAAATAAACAGGTTGTTGTTGATGGTGTCAGGTATGCGATTAGCGGACGCTTTCCATAGATTTAGTTACCGCAAGTTGATGTCGCTTAGCGTGCCGTGTGCAAACTTTCCAACGCAGCATGCCATTATCATACCTTTTCAATGAAGGTCATCCGCAATAAATATTCGGGCAGTATCAATTGCTAATTGTTGTTGTAGGGTGTCATTTACATATATGATTTTCTTTTAGAATTACTACAGCTAAGCGTAACTAGATTATGAATGGTAATAATGAAGAAAAAGACACAACGCGTCTAAAAAAGTTTTGGATCACCTTGTTTGATTTAACCAGTTCCTGAAAATATATTCAAAATTTTAGTTAGAGAATATAATCTGAAGAAAAGATTTTTAACCTTTTCCACATTCTAAATTCAGCAACGAAATCATCGGGATCTTCTACATCAGCGGACCATTGCTTTTCTAAAACACGAACAGTCTCCTGCATCTCAATAACGTCCAGATTTACGCATTTATTTGGCAAAATGTTTTCAATTTTGGAAAGCAGCTCTCGATGTTTTAAAAATCGTTCATTGATTTGGTCCAAAAAATGATCTAAAAACGGTATATAAATTGATCTGAGGTAATATTCTTCCGGTTCGCCTTCATAATTGTCGCGATTAGTTTGCCGTTTCGCCAAACGCGGAATTTTGATTTCTAAATCTAATTCTGCGGCTATTATTTTAACTGATTCAAAAATTAGTTTAAACGATTGTTCAGAATCCTTACGCATTTGACTAATTTCAGCATACAAATTATTTGCATAAGCAACGCAGCTGCTCAAATCACAATATCTTTGCTGCAAACATAGGCTTATGTGTTTTGATAATGCAAAAATTGGCTTTACTATCGCCATAGCAATCACAAATTGAGGTGATTGGATTGCAGTCAACAAAGCATGTGGCTTTAATAAATCACTTCTTAAATTTTCAGTATCAAGCTCTTCCAACGCAGTACAGATCAATGGGAATAAATCGTTAAATAAAGAAAGAGATTCTAAATGCTCCACCCAACGTGTTTCGCAGAATTTAAGTAACCTCACTTGCTTTGAGTTTGGAAAGGATTCAAGAATAAGATTTTTGAGCAGTGTGCCTGCTTTAGTTGACGTCCGAAAAAGATTTACGGTCTCTTTCATGGAACCAATACAATTTCTTATAGCAGGTATTTTGCAAGTCGTTGCGATGGCTAAATTTAAGCTGTGATTAGCATAGTGCACATAAAGAGCCGCTGGATATAAATTTTGGATGACACTAGCACAAACTTTGACATGTCCACTCATCGACCGCGCTCCGTCATAACCTTTAGAAAGAAAAAAGTATAATTTAATTGTCCAAAAAATAGAAGAGTTGAAAACTCACCTTGACCCCTTATGTGTGCAAAACTAAGTTTAAGTTCTTTTAATTTATCAATTAGCACATTCGCAAGACCGCTGCCAGTTGTATCCTCAACAGGAACACAACATAAAAAGTCCTCTCTCAGTTTTTCCTCATTCTCAAAACGATCAACATACCGTATACAAATTGAAAATTGCTCAATGCCACTAACATCCGTGGTTTCATCAGCAATTATTGCAAAGCTTTGAGATTTATTAATACGGTTAATCATTTTTTTTTTGTATTATTTGTCCTGCTATTTCAATAATTTCATTTTGGATGCGCCAACTGAAATAATTAGCATTACGTGCTGCAGTTTGAACATGTTTTTTTAAATTTTCGTCGCCACTATCTATTGCTAAACGCAAAAGAGCCCTGAAGTTCCCGTCGTTTTCAGCAGGCATTTCTAAAGAAAGATTTCCTTCGTCACGATGGCCTCTTAACGCAAGCCCTTGCCTCCCGCAGACAAGCAAAACACGGATTATAGGATGTAATTTTGCTCGATTTTCAAGCTGTTGCTTTTTGCGGCCATGATCAATTTCTGTTAATACATTGTTTCTTTTATTTTCAAAAATCAGCTTGAAATTGGCTGCGTCTTCCACTGCTCTGCGGTGATAATCCTTCTGCTGATGTTCTTTGCATTTCTCAAGTGCTTTCTTCCAAGTTTTAAAAGCAGTTTGAACAAAAGCATTTGCCTTTTGGTGACTACCATTTCCAACGTTTTTCCAAACAAAAGCAACGCAATATAGACAGTAGGCACCATCTTGGCTAGGCGAATATACTAGCCATGGAAAAGACTTCAGCCACGACAACTGAAATTTTAAGTTTCGATCACCAGACGACGGAAAAATAAATAATAAATCAGGCTGCCACACATTCGTTAAAAGCTCATATGTCTGCTTTTCGTCAATTTTTTTGCAAAAATTAACGATATCATTCGCAAACTCCTAAAATTAACGTGATATTTGTACATAGGTAAACGAAATATTTTTTTTATTGAAAATAAAAGTAAACACTTACTGCCACTCGGGTGACCTTAGGTGCAGCGTTTTCTTCATTAATTATAACGGGAGAATCACTTACGCGTTTTAAAACACTACTTTGAAAATATTTTTTAATCGAATTTTCACTCATTTTTACAACTTAGTACTTTCTTCAACGACCACTTTGTAATGACGCCAATTACTGTGTAGTACACATTGTGTACAATAAGCAAATACATTTCATTGACGCTACTGCGGTAACGGTACATTAACAGTCAAAAAATTCGTTTGTGAGGGAGAATCGACAGTTTAGTGACAAGTGTTGCCGCGAGCTAAAAAAATTAAGTATATGTTGCCAAGCAAAATAAGTATCAAAAAGTATCAAAAGCACAACCGTATTGCTGCTGACTCTTCGCGCTTCGTTCTGTCTCTTCTTCGTGCCAGGCTGTCCTCTTTTGTCTAGCGTTGCCACCTGACACCTTACATATATATTTTAATCATACAGGATTTTCCAAGCTTATTGATAAGCATGGAGATGATGCCGATGGTTCAGTGGTTAACTGGCTTGCCGGTTGCCCATAGTTTGAATGTATTGCGCTGCCTAATGGCAGAGGACTAGCTGCAGATGATGCAAGTAATGTTGGGCATTCAACTGTCAAAGGTTCATGTGTCATCACCCTGCCAACATTTTCTATCGCAAAAGTCACTTATAAGTGACTTCAAGAAGTTACAATTCAACGTCTTTGATACATTTTTTTCATCGTAGAAGTCACTTCCTTATTGAGAAGTTGTTCCCCGCGGACGTTACTTTCAGAAGTTACGTATTAGTGACTTGTAGAAGTTACGTATTAGTGCCTTGTGGAAGTTACGTATTTAGTGCCTTGTGGAAGTTACGTATTAGTGACTTGTGGAAGTTAAAATTTTCGTTTTTAAATTTTTTATATTTATTTCAATTCAAAAATATATTACAAAAAAAATAAATAATTAATTCATGTGAATATTAGAAATAAGATTTTTTTAATTTTTCAGTTCATTAATTGTTTGTTTGTTTTTTTTTTGTATTCTGTCTCGGGCGTGAAGTATGTGCTGTTGACACACTTTATTTATATCCATATCGGTCGAGTTCGAACATTTGGAATGACAGGCATCTATAGGAAAATAGAACTACTTGATTTCTTTATAGTTATAGTTTTATGTTAAATATTACTTTCTATTAGTGCAAATGTTGTAAAGCGTTGGATACTGGGTTTGTCATTTGTTCCACGCCAAGTTAAATTAACGGCCATAGCATCCGATATAATGGATTTCAATGCCATTCTTAGGAATGAGGGGAAATCCTTTCCTCCAACTCTATATATGATATTTTTCTAAAATTAAATATGTTCCAAATATAGTACAAATTTATTCATAATTATGGGCATTTAGTATAAGAAAATCGACCTACCAGCTGAGATGTTATTTTGTCGTTCAACAGCAGCTTCTTGTCAAAATCAATAAAGTCCTTGACATCCATGAAAGGCAAGGAAGGTATTAGAGACGTATCATCCTTCTCACGCATATTTCTTTGCTGCTTGATTTCGGTTTTTAACGCAACGACTTCTTCCGTCAAAGTTTTTATTATTTTTGTATTAGTTTCTTCGAATTTTTCAAATTTTGTTTGCAAAGAACGTAACTCTTGCAAGATCGTTTGTATGGTTCCTTGATCTGAAGACGCAGCTGTTGTGTTTACTAGAAAATTAAACATTTATAATAAATTGAAAAGAATTAAGATCTATTGAAATATATACCATTCGATATATTCGTCAGTGGGATGTATTGTACTTGGGTATAGCCATCACTCAAAAACAATTCACTCATTTTAATTATATTTTCAATAATATTTCAAATTAAAACACCACGAAACAAATAGTTTTACTAGTTCCAAAAACAATATCGCACTTTACCACTGACCACAAACTGCAGAAGACACAAAACCAATGAACCAGATGTCAACAACTTCTTTTTCTATTCTGTTGTTTTCATCTTATTTCATTTTGCAGGCGCTGCGACTTCAACGTCGGTGATCGCGTTCATTGTTTATCTTTTGCATAACGGGACAACAATCTTTATTTTAACGTACGGAAGTGACTTAAAAGTGACGCATTTGGCGTTGGCGATAAAAGGCACTTCCAAATGTTGGCAGGGCAAAGCGAAGCTTTAAATGTCCTTCACTCCATCCACAGCAGCCGAACCAAATAGGGCTAAAGCCTTTTGTTCAAAATCGCACATCGTCTTTAAGCTTGGTCCTCCACCAGTCAGTCTCTGGCTTATTTTCAAATGCTTTGCCCGAGTTAAATAATAATAGTTTTGGGTTTATTATTATTCTTTATTGAGTTCAATATACCTTCTTGGTTTATGGTAATACTAAGGCTAAAAGACATTAGGTTTGCTTACAACTATTTGTAGTATCGACAGAACATTCATGTGGTGTGTTGTGATCTTATTTTAAGCTGAAAAATATTTTTGGATAAGTTCTTATCTGTTACTAATAATTACAATACATTATTATGTGTATATGTCATGAGACATGTTTTTATGTTTACAGCTGACAAGGATTTGTTGATGTATTTGGGTTCGTGAGTATGATAAGGAATGTTATCTTCCTTAACTCCCGCGTGTGCAGTTGGCTTTTCCAAACACCCAACGTCTACAAATACATAAACACACCAATACATATCACATAAACTAATATAAAATACTTACGTCTTTTCATTTTGCTGCTGTTCGTGTTGGCGCTCTAGATGCATTTAACACCTCCACCAGTTCCTACCACAATTCACGCATTTTTTTAGGCGTCTTTGGCAAATTTTTCCTGTGCCTATTTCCGGATGCGCCTGGCAAAATGATACATACGCCTCTAGTTGCTCATGACTAGCCCTTTCGTGCTTGGATTTGCTGTTAAATTAAAGTTAGTTAATTAAATTATTTCCTGTTAAATACAAAAATATACGTACGTTGTAGAAGAATCCACTTTTAACGAATTAATAATTTGAATAGAAATTTCAGCTGTTTCTGTTTACATTATTTTGTTCAATACATGTGTGGGGAAAAGCTCTGCGTACTGAAGCTTTGTATTTTGTCAAACCTGTCACAGAATACCGAAAAATTTCTTTCTTGATAAAAATTTCAAAAAATTAATAATATTTTATTAATTTGTGAAGTGCACAGAATAGGGGTGTAATTATAGGTAAATCTAATACAGGGTGGCTGATGAATGATGAAATGAATTGAATATGGCAGCAGCTACAGCAGCGATTGTTTCCTCCGTTCGAACTGAAGGGTTTCGATGGTAAGGTCTTCTGTTGACTGTCCCATGCTCGGCAAAATTGTTTACAAGTCTCATTATGGTCCATCTGCTCGGAGGATTGCCGCCAAACGTGCGCCTATACTCTCTTTGAACCGAAACTACGGACTCCAGTGCGTGATAGCGGCGGACAATCCAAATTCTTGTTTCAGTGTCCCAGTTATCCATTTTTCTTAAATGTAAAAGTCAATCTGCAAAATAAAAAAAAAATAAAAATTAACCATATTCATTAAATAGAAAAAAAGTTATTTAATTTTTTTTTTGGTAGCGGCTTTCATCAGCCACCCTGTATTTCATTGTATACTATTTGTTGAATATCTTTTAGGTTAAGAGTTTCTGAATAAAAATTTCCTTTGTTTGCGAAATTAATTGTATTAGCAATAGAGGATAATTCATTATACACTTCGGTAATCAATAACTCTGCTAAATTTGATAAAAGATTGAGTTTGTAATATTTTTTTTAAAAGTGTATTAATTTTTTTTTTGTTTGTTATTGTTTTCTATTAGCATCGCTCGGTACTCTCTCTAATATTCCGCGGCTGTTTTCCTCTTCCTCAATTGACTGCCAGCTCTCATTTCCAATTTCTCCTTTTCCCGCTCTGCTTTCTTTCGTGCTCGGTATTCATGATAATATTGTGCTGTTTTCCCTCCTCTTGAAACACGGGCTGTAATTTTTGATTTTAAACGGAGTGTGCCGTACGACCGCCGTTTAATAGCGTCGCGACAATACCTGACGAAGCTACAGCAACTGCTATTTTTTGGTCTTTTTCCAATTCCTCCTGGTGTGTCGAGAAAGAAGAGTCCACCACTGCCGGAGTCTATTTTACGTAAAACTTGATGGAAAACATCTAATTTTTTTCCAACCATCGTTAAAATATACATATCTACCAAGAATTGACGAAAAAGTTGACTTGTACGCAGAAGAAGGTTGAAGTCATGCTCTCGAAGCATATGTAATACGCATAAAAGTCCATGCAGGAAACTTTTTTATTTGGTATTGGTTGTCCCGTTGTTGGATTAATGACTGGAATATTAAAATGATATCCAGATTCTCCTTTACTGAAAATTAATGGGTACTGCAAAGCATCATAGAATCTATGAGTATCGGCTACACGCTTTAGCGTATTGTCATGTGCCCGTAGTACTATGTCTCGTGGAGAGCTCGGGTCACCAGTAACCAAAACAGCAACTTCATTGACCATCGGCGCATTATAACGCCTTTCGTGTTCGCCACGTGGCGAATGGTAACTTTGTAGTTATCTGCAGGCCAGTTGTCTATCGCACTTTTAAAGATTTTTACCAAGACATTGTGACTGTGTAATATTCGTTGAATTTTCAATACCGTTTCTCTTTCTACTCCTTCAATATATTGGCAACGACGATTTACTTCATTTTGTTCATCACCTATAAAGTATACCTGCAGAAATTTATGCTGATCATCATCTTCTGGAAATAGTGATCCAATTTGATGATATATCTGTCCTTGTACAGTAAAAGTTGGTGAAAACCCGGGCATTCTTATCACTTTACCAACTCCAAAGGATGTCATTTGAAAGCAAGAGTTATACTTTCTTATTTTGCTTAGAAATTGCTTTGCCTCATCTGTAACATTTAATAATAAAGTTTTCAAAGGCTCTTTTGGTTCACTTTTGGAAGTGAAACTTTACCACCGAAACAGCACATTCCAGCAGTTTCATCTTTCCATTTAAAAGCATGGCAGTACTAACATTTTTAATTCATTGAGCCAATAACAATCAATGGATGATTATGATATTCAATTGAATGATCATATTGAAACCCAGTACCATTAAACACAGCCCAATCATTACGCATGAAATTTCGACGGCGCGTGGTCTGCATGTCTGCATTATGAATTCTTCTCGCCTGCGATTGTTCTGGTGTTTCTATCGCTCTTCTAGTTTCTATCGATCTTCTAGTTTTCTGCAGTGCAACTAGTCTTTCTAAACGAACTCGTGCCTGATTAGGCGTTTCAGCTGCTCTCAAAACTCTTTGTCGCTCTGCTTGTTCTTGTCTTCTCAGCTCTGCGTGAGCCGCTCAGTGAACACTTCGATTAACTCTATAAAACGAAAAGTTGAGCAACTCGATATAATAAAGACTGATCTATATTTTTCAAACTTAGCGGTCTATCCACCAAATATTTTCTTATATTAATGGCTTGAAATTCTGTATCTTCATTATAGTCACATTTGAATTGTATGAGATAGAGTTTGGACCTTTATAACTTTATCCAGCGTATTTTAAACCGATTTACTGAAAGCCATGTGACGGTTACTTTTCTGTTAATGATAGACTGTTCTAAACGTTTTGTTGACAAAAAAACCTTTGTGAGTCAGTTGGAAGATGAAACGACGATTTCTTTTTACATGTTCTGCTTATATGGTAGCAATCATCTGTTGAAAAAATGTTTTAATTTTTTTTTCGCACATGACTCAATAATGGCAAAATATGAGTCATTGGGCAAATAGCTGCGTCCACTTTCATGTCAATTGATTCAGCTTTGATTTCCGTGCTTTGAACAAGTTTCAATAAACTTAAGATGGTTTTAATATTTCTGTTTTGACCGGTATACGAATCCGAATACGTTATTATTTTTCCGAAGTTTGCAGCGTAAGTCTTTATGTACTTTTTTTTTAGACAAGATGAAATTTCTTGAGACTTCAGTTTCTGGCCAAACAAACATGTGGCTTATGTTTTTATTGAATTCATGACATCCAAAATCATAAACATATAAATTTCGCTTCTAGTAAGCTACGGATGTGATCAGCTTGGGAAAGGCTAAAGCTTTTTCCAAGTCAAAAGAAAATACGAACAATTCTTCCGATGTTGCCATTCGATCGGCAGCCATTTGACTGCGAGATTTTCCTTTTTACTTTTTGCCATCTTAATTCCCTCTTCGTCTGAAGATTGAATTTTTATTTGAAAAGCATCACAAGTTTGACACGTATCCGTTGATGGTTGTTTAAAATGTAAATTAAATTTCGTAGAGAGCGCAATGTAGAACTCGTAATATTTTGTGTTTCATTGCTGCTACGTTTTTCTTTTCACATTCTGTGACGTATAGTTCATACATCTTCTTAATATTTCAGTCAGGATTTAAATATTGTCGTCTTGGATTATGAGCTCTGGTGTAGTGATTACTGTAGGCTGGAAATGACTTTATATCCTCCCGTCACTCACTTGATAAGTGTCTCTAAAAGTATATATCTATAGGAGAAATAGTTCTTGAGGTGTGTAAGGAAATTTGTACCGTTTTCTAAGAAACAATGTTGGATGCGTATCCACCAACACAAGTTCAAATCGAAGACATTATTAATGGTTTTGAATTATTGGGGTTCCCTTAATGCTATGGAGCGATTGATGGATGTCGCATTGAAGTGAAACCTCCAAAATGTGAAGCTTTAGATTATTATAACTTTAAAAGGTGGTATCAACAATTCTCTTTGCTGCTGTAGACTCTGTAATGGGGTTTCGTCCATAGCTGAGGTATGCTCAGCCGCTCCAGGGTCAGCCTTGGGACCCACGAACCCTTAGCAAAAAAAAGACGAGCTTTATCCTCGTAAAGTTGTATCCACACCCCACCCCTTATGTGGACAGCCAGACCAGCGTGATGAAAACGAACGGGATTGATGAGCCAGGCGTTGACGCTTGTTGAGGCTGGCACGGTGATGAAAATGAACGGAATTTATGAGCCAGGCGTTGACGCTTGTTGAACCTGGCACGATGATGAAAATGAACGGAATTTATGAGCCGGGCGTTGACGCTTGTTGAACCTGGCACGATGATGAAAATGAACGGAATTTATGAGTCAGGCGTTGACGCTTGTTGAACCTGGCACGATGATGAAAAGTAACGGAACTTATGAGCCGGGCGTTGACGCTTGTTGAACCTGGCACGATGATGAAAATGAACGGAATCTATGAGCCAGGCGTTGACGCTTGTTGTGACTGGCACGGTGATGTATACGACGGGCTCCTGTGTCGCCTGTTAGTCACGTTAGTTTTTAATAACGGTGCCCCCTGCTTACTGCTATTTTCCTGCGCGATGCTGGGCGACCGTCCGGTTCGGCGAGCTGGAGCAAATGATCGCATTTGGTGTAAAGTGCTTGCTTTTATAGCAGCATCGCGCAGCTTTCGTCATCGTAGTGAGGTAAGTTGTGTGCGTAGTCAATGCGGTGAAGTTTAGTACGTATGGTGGTATGGTGAGGGTACATGATGTACTGTGGAGCGAAGTTTACGTAAATTATTGTAAGGTGGTAAAAGCCACGTTACAACTCTTTATAGGTTTACTTACATAAACATAAGAGTACCTGGAAGATGTAACGATTCTTCCATTTTTGAATGCGCGGCATTAAAGGCTTATCACATGAATAATGAGCTATTTGTTAGACATTTTTTTAACTTTTTTTCTTTGTCTAAATACTTCTGCGTCATTTTCTGTTCATCTTTTATTAATTAATTCTTGTCGATGGTTCATCAGCCTGTATTTCAGCGCACGGTGTTTTGCTAATGGAGTATTCACTTAACGATACCTCCATAACATCAGATTCAGAATCAATCAAAGATTATTCACAATTCGCCTGTAAGAAAAACAAATGATAATAATAAATACGTATTTTTAAATAATGAATTATTAATAAATTAAAACTTCGTCCATTACTTCATTGTTTGATTTAAAACTGCCCAACACCTTATTTACCTCGTTGTAGATCTCCCACTTTGACGGAGATCCGCCACTGGGACCAATTTTACGTTTCTCTTGCCTAAAAAAATGTTAGATTCACAAGAATTAAATAAGAATTTTCCATAAATCGACTGGCTGCTTAGATAGCTATATCTTTTTGTTACGTTATTTAGCGGCGTACGCATCTCAAAAGCAGTCAAACATACTTTGTGCTCGTTTTTAAGTTGTGCGCACATATTTTGTAGCACATGACTATTTTTATGGGTTCATCGTATCTTTTCAATACTTTGGCCGCAAACTTCAATGAGGGACTTTGTCTCAGAAGTCTCCAAATAAATGCGAGTCGTTTTCTTATCACTTCACTTTTTTGTTTTTATTATTGAAATACAACAATAAAACATCATATTATTTTTACCAGCAAAATACACACACATTTATCACGACTCAACTGCTTATACCATAATTTGCACCCATTTTCCTCTTTTTATAAACCCAACTCAGCTATAGCAAAAGATCAATCGCGATTGACTTACATTTGCTGTCAACACATCAACAATACTTCAATGCAGGAAATCCCTTTATTGTCTTACAAACTAACCGGCAAATTCCACACATTTTTAACTTGAATGTGAGCTTTTCATGACCGCTAGTGTAACACAACGACGACGACAGATTTGCTGATTTCTGGTTGCCTAAATCGTCTGCGCTGTTTGTCAATTAATGGCTTAGCTTAATCATGGCTTTATATGGCCAATCTCCTTTGAAAGTGATGACATTATGAATATTTGCCTTTTTGTTAAATAGTTCTCTGCATCCTCGCCTCGGCAATTTTGAACCATATACATATAGTAAAATGAGTCAAATAAATGTCCCGTCTTATTGACTAAGGACAACGCACAAATCCCTAATAAATTAAACACAGACACAGAATTCCGAGTTCGCGTCTTTATTATTTCAGATTCGGCTTGAGCCTTTTTTTTGGCCCAAAAATTTTGGGTGAACATCTTATCTTAACTACACTTACTATTGCTTATTTGTTTACATCAAGTATACTATACTGGCTATAGGTTATTTGTTTATGTTATGTGAGCGAGACCGCCCAGAATCGTTTATTGTTGCATTTGATATTTAATAATTAACCTGCTAACTACCAACTGACAATTTAGAGATAGCATTTGGTGACAAGGAATACCATGTTGTGAATTGTAAATGGTGTAAAACTGTGATTTTATTTCGAAATGTCTCAAATAATGACAAAGAGACTATTTAAATAAAGCTACAACCGAATAAATGTTTCGATATTTAAAAATATTAAAAATCGATTATTTTGATGATTGTGTCGCCACCAAGCGTTTAAATATAAATAAATGACTAAGCAATTTTCCAGTTAGAAGCTTTTGAAACATATAACTATGGGTCCATATTACTTATTGTTGTCCTATATTAAGATTGCTGGGTTCAACGCCAATAAGTTCGTTACAAATAACGATTACAAAATAAAATATTCAAAGTAAAATTTGAAAACATGTCAACGAGCTGTGTCAATATTTTTAAAATTTCCCTTGTAAATTATATAAATTTACTTGTTAAAACTGTTCCACTATAAGGGAAAATAAAAATAATGCGCATATATGTATTATATATATAAGATTGACGAAATTATAGAAAGCAGAAAAGTTTGGTTGATTTAAAAAATTTCTCAAGCCTTATATAAATAAATTTCGTAATAAAAATTGTATACTAAATTAAAGAAAAATAAGGTATAAGCCACATAAATAGATATAGAAGTAAACACCTAAATGTATATAAAAACTATTAAATATAAATAAAAATAAGTTCAGCAGAATTATTTTGTATTAAGATTTGAAAAAGTATAAATTATTTTAATATTGCTGTAGAAAATGTAAAAATCGATTACTATGAAAATAGCAGTACCCAGTGTTTCCAAAAAGTTTGTAAATAAGAACCTAGTAGTACGATTTGAACTATTGTATGTATAAATGGTTCTTGAGAGCTTACTTGTAAATGGAAAAACTGGTTATAGTTAATATTAATATATGGGTTTAATTAACATTATTTTACTAGCATTTTACAATTAAAAATAAGCCTTTTTTTACATAAATTCAAAATTCCTTTGTTTACATAAATAACCTATTTTCTATTTATAAAAATAATTAATCGAAAAATGCTGGGTTTTACATAAAAAAAATGTTTTAAAGATAGTAATAAAATAAGCCAATAATAATATTGATTTTGTATTAAGCGTTTATATACAGTTAGAAGGCCGAAAAAAGCGATTTTTTCCAGAATTTGTTTCTGAAAAAACTTTTAAATTTATCGATTCAAAAATTTTTACACATTATGGTATTTTTTAACTGTATTTTAAGGCTTAGTATCAGTAAAAATATTTATTTGGAAAGGAACTACAGCTGATTTCCGAGAGCTACGCTCAAAACAGTTGTTTTGCGGTGGCCACTATATATCTGAACTGGTTTCTCTGAAATTAAAAAACCAAGCAGATTTCGTTAAAATAATGTTAAATATAGTAATTAATCGAAGAAATAAGCAAAATATTTTTTTTTACAAAATGGCGGTTCTAAAAAAATTAGTAGATTTTTAAACCGAAATTGCAACCTTAAATTAAAAAATATAAAAAAAAATATTTATCGGTGAGAAAAAATCTTCGACTAATTACTAAAAAATATATTTAAGAAGCTCGTGTTAAAATTTGAGACTAAGCGGTTTAGCCGTTTTCGAGTAATGTTGGTCACCGACTTTGAAAACACTATTTTGAGAAAAGCTCGTTTAAAGTTTGGAATGCACTTCCAAGCACGCTGAAACGCCTTTTCAAATTTCCGTGTAACTTCGAAAATATTCACCGGAACGATATGAAATTTTCTGTGTGTATTATATAGAAAATATATCTACATTAAGAAAATAAAAAAAATTGATTTTTTTTTTAAATTCTAGCTGTATATAACCCCTTAATTTCTATAAATTGTAAGTAAATTATGTAATTTTTTAATTACATGTGTATAATTTATAACTGTGTATAAACATGTACATATATTATTTAGTAAGCAAATATTATATTTTTGTTGCTATTAAATTAAGGTAAGCAAATAATGTAATAAATTTTATACAAAAAAGTAAAAATTAAAAATAATAAATACATAAAATTTAATAAAAATCGACGATCGTTCTTTGCTATAACAAAAATGTTGATTTATAAGGGTAAAGTACCATATACATATATACATATGTATATATATAAATTTATTTCATTAGCCAAAAGCAGACGAAAAGACATTAAAACATAAAATATAATTAACAATTTACGAAATGTTAGCACTTGGCAAGCCTTTTACTAATATTTTCAGTTGTAAACTTTTTTTGATCCAACAGCTTGTAGAGTTTGTTCATGTCGTCAATTTGTTCTAATGTCATTCTTACTGCGCTCGTTTCAAAAGCCCAATCGAGTTCGCGTGGATTGTTGTATTGTTACAAACCTTCGCGTTAGGATTAACCAAAAATTTTGAAGCTCATTCAAACCGATACTATGTGTTGGCCATATCGTCAACTGTGAGCATTGGACAACTTTCTTCCGTGATTTAGCAATTCGCTTGCAATTGTGGAAATAAGTCGTCAAAAGTTCAGCTCGTTGTTTTTTCCTTGTTATCGGTCATATTTGTATTCCCATAACTCATACGCCCTGTACAACCACTATGTATATACATATATGTATATTATATTACTTTGTGGTAGAGGATTACCGCAGCTTTGTTTTGAATGCGTGTGGAAAAGGTCGTGTACGCGAATTTTAGAAAAAATATACGATCGGATTGAAGCCGCCAACACGAAGACCTACTTTAAACGCACAGTTTCCAGATGGGTAAAAGAAGTTGGAGAACCGCTGGATGAAAATGAATCGAGCTAAAAGAAGATTTTTTTGAGAATTAAATCGCCATTTTTCCAAATTTTCGTTTTTCTTTTCAAGACTTACTAATAATTGGAACACCTTCACTTTGGTAAGTGATGTTAAATCAAATTTTGTAAAAAATATGTGGAAAATAATGCTTCTACAGAGCTGAAGACAAATCGTCAAAATAAACATTAATTGTAAAGAAAAGTGAAAAAAATTTATAAAATTATCTCATAATTTGGGAGAAATATACAAGCGGTGTTAGCGTTGCAAATAATGCATAAAAAAATATTTGAATTAAATTTTTTTTGTAATAACGAAAATAATTAAAAATAATTTTTAAATTTTTAATCCCACCGGATACCGGGTTGAAAAATAAAAAAATTAATCCCAAATAGGAGATTGAAAAATAAAAAAAAATTAATACCAAATAGAGGATTGAAAAATAAAAAAAAATTAATCCCAAAAACCGTATTAAAATTTTTATTTCAAGTTTCCTCCTTTTTTTAACTTTTAACCCTCAAAAAAATTTAATACCAAACTTAAAAAAAATGTTTTAGAATTTAAATTTTTTCCCAAGCAAAGCTTATTTTAAATGAAATATCAACATAGTTTAAATCTTTTTGTCTTATTTATTTTAAATTGCTTCTAATTCTAGTGTTTCAGTAAGAAATATGTCAATCTTATACCTTTTCTTATCAGATTTTAATTTGAAAAATAATTTTCTATTTTCAAATCAAGTGTTATCCAATTTTTGTAGAAGCTGTTTGAGATAAAAAATTAAATTAACAAATTTTAATTTGATTTTGGGATTAAAAATTAAATTTTCAATTTTAAACTTGATTTTAAATTAAAAATTGGAAATTAATTTAAAATTTGATTTACAATGAAAATTTAATTTCCATTAAATAAATAAATTCCCCATTTTTATTCCCAACCAACACAATTTGTTTTTTATTCCACAGTCCTGACCGGTACTATACTATAAGCTTAAGGAACTGGTAAGACTATTTCTCATAGTCGATTATTAGTTATCTGCGACTTGTCTTCGCCTATCAATTGCCATGCCGATCGTTCGAAGTTACTACATATAGAGGAACCTTAATTCAGTCATCAAAATCTTTTACAAGTACCCTATGATGCATGAAGGAAGTACAGGTAAAAAAACGTGGATAAATTGATATTAAATTTCAGATTTTTAATGACCTTTTTTTAACAGGATAATACACATACACTACTTGATTTATGAGCTTGGGCAATGCAATTGGAGTTTGGCGTAAAAGCGCTGCATTTTCTCCACAAATTTGACAGATGTTGCCGTTAACCGAGTTAAGTCAAATCTGAACTGTATTAATTCCTAGAGAACCAAGTTGAAATAATTTTAATATCTCTTTTTAGTCATAGGACCGTTGATCTTCCTGCTACGTTCTGTACTTAAAAGCCAGTTTTTTCGGATTGGAGACATTCAACCAGTCGTGTTCCTGGATTAACGCGATTTCCCATGTTAGTCACAATGTAGGTGATATCTTATATTCCTCTTATTCGATATATTCATACATTAATATATTTTTTTTTTTGCTTTTCTAGATTTCCGTGCTTTATAAAATATGGTATATCCCACCAAAAAGTACATGAAACGGATAGTTAACAAAAAATATAAGCAGGTAAGATAAACGAAATTCGAATATAATAACAATTAAGAAGTAGTGGATTAGGTACATACTTATTACATCACTCTGCACTCCGTTGTCGCCGTATTTGCGACATTAAAATTCTTACATTAAATCCTTACATTTGAAAATTTGAAAAAAAGATACACCCAACTCTTTTTTTTACACGGTAGATACGTTCCTCAGAAATCCGTGTAAAAAAAAAACCGTTTAATCTTTGAAATTTTGGACATTTTGTTAACTGTAGTAAGAGCAAAGATTTTATTTTTAAAGCTTAACTAAAAATTTATAGATAAAATACCTTTTTTCACTTACTAATGTCAGAAATGTTCAAAACTAATTGATAACACGAACGTCATTTGCATTTGATAAAATATTGTGATTTAATAAACTCTAAACACATTAATTAAGCAATATTTTATATAAATATCATGCGAAAAAAATGTGTAGGTTATCGAATAAGGGGATTTCCCAGTTACTACTATGTATGTATGTTCATTTCAGCAATGGTGCCAAGTGTGGTAAAAACAAACATAATTACAAGACAGTGAATTTGAAAACGTACCAGATTAAAAATTGTTTACCAATTTTTTTTTTTCAACCGTGTAACTTCAAATCCGTGTAAAAAGAAACCGTGTAAAAAAAGATTTGGGTGTACTTACTTAAATTTTTTTCGGACTTTATCGTTCGTTCGGGATTTTTTCATTTTTTTTTTTATATTTTTGATAAGCATAAGTAGACTAAATTATATTATTTAATTATAATTATAGTTGTTAATTTATTACGTTTAATAAGTAAAACACAAATTAGCTTTCCTGAGTTTACACAAAAACGGCCGATTTTATTGTTTTTAAAGTAATCACGCGACTAAACTTTGTGTTTCAATAAAAAAAAATAAAATAAAACATTAATTTCAATTATAATGTAAATGAAATTCAATTCAAAAAATATTAAAGTATATAATTTTTTCATCGCATGTCAGTCTCTTACATTACGAGCTCATTTTGTAAAGCTCCCTAACTTTCAAATGATTCAATCTATAGCTGAATGTGTTTTGTTTTTAAATCTTAATATTTTTGATAAATAATATGCCATTAACTTATTTATAAATATAAAATTTCTATACTGCAAAAAGTGCCGCTATAAAGTATTGTCAAATAAGCACAACACTTAAAAATTTTGAGTGGTAAGGTTTGCGTGGCCACGAGTGTATTTTGGCTTGTTTGTCGAAAAATTTCAAAATGTAGTAAAATAAAAATGCGTAAATTAAACAAAATTGGGGGATTCTGGCTACTCCGAAAATGATAATTGCGGGATAGTATTCGTGTAATTAGTTTTTTGTTTTGATAAAACATTTTGATATTTACTTAAGGTATTCGATGCGGGCGAACCTGCGAGAAAAGCTGCTAAAGTGCGAAGTGCTATTATGAGCACAAAATAGTAAGACTTTGTTCATTATTTTAGAAACCCTCAATACGCTTGTGCAAACATTTTTTCCAATCCTTGAAACAGTCAATTATCGGAATAGCCTTCAATGACTCAAAACGGATTTTGGTGCCAGCAAGTAACAATTTTTGTAGTGTGTTTCGGATCGTTATCATGTTGAAAAACGATCCCATCGTCTGGATAAGCACACTTGTCCCTAAAGTCCGATAAATTTTACTGTAATATATTTAAGTAATCTTCTTTTTCTATAATTCCAGTGGTCATTTTTAACGGGCTCCCATACCATGAGACTGTCTCCACTCTATTTTACAGTTTGTCGCACATGATGTCGTTGAAGGTTTTTATGTGGACGACACCAGTAGTATTGTTTACCATACGATTGGAAGCGATTCCTTACAAAAGCTTAGACGTGCCTTAATATTTTTATTAGAGATAGCAGGTTTCTTCTGTTTAACGGTGGCCCCAAAACCAATTCTTTGAAGAGTTCTCCGAGCTGACAGTTTTATTTATGGGTATTGCTGTCTAGATACTTTTTGTTTCATTTTCATCAACAACAGTATCTTCTTCTTCTTCTTAATTGGCGTAGAAACCGCTTAAGCGATTATAGCCGAGTTAACAACAGCGCGCCAGTCGTTTCTTCTTCTCGCTACGTGGCGCCAATTGGATATTCCAACTTCTTTTTGGAGGTCTTCCTCTTCATTTTCATCCGGACAACAACAGTATCTGATAATTTACAGCTCAATATTCATCCATTTAAATCTTGAACTTTTCTCTCGAAAAGAACGTGTTCATCCGTTGTTGACATCGTCAAGACTCTGCACCATACAGCAGGTTGGTTTTTGTTTGTCGAGAGAGGATTTTTTCTCAATTGCCTACTCAGTCCGAAGTAGCACCTGTTGGCAAGAGTTATCCTGCGTTGGATTTCTAGGCTGACATTGTTGGTGGTGTTTACGCTGGTTCCAAGATAGACGAAATTTCTACGACTTCAAAGTTATGACTGTCAACAGTGACGTGAGAGCCAAGTCGCGAATGCGACGACTGTTTGTTTGATGACAGGAGATATTTCTCTTGCCCTCGTTCACTGCCAGACCCATTTTCTGTGCTTCCTTGTCCAAAGGATGATATCAATATCATCGGCATTCCCAACAGCTGTACACTCTTATAGAAGATACCTTTCTATTTAGTTCTGCGGCTCGAACTATGAATCGCCTTGTAAACCTCGTTTTGGTATCCCAAGATGGATCCTGACGGAGTTTTATTTTGGTGTTACTCAACGTCAGTTTACTCGTATTAGTTTTGCGGGGATCAACAGTATCTAATAATTTAAAATACATCCATTTGTCTGAGGAGAACTGTTAATTATTAATTAATTTCCTCAATTCCTACATTTTTTTTCTCCTTTAAGTTGGTCGCCTTGACGTGGCAAAGGAGCTTAAGTAATTGTAATGTGCGCATCCCAAATGGGAACGCACTCTACTCTTACGAACCAAGAGGGACACCTCATAATTCCCACAATAGTGATATGGATGAATAAACCTTCGGTTTTACGCCCATCCCCTATTGTGGAAGTATGAGGATACCCGCACCAACACCACCCTAAGCCAAGGTGTTGAGGTACCCGTGCCGATGGCTGAATGGTCAGCGGGCGGTAATGAATAGCTGATCGCTAACGGTCCCCTCCGATGCCCGGGCGAGGTCGGATGTATTAAATGCCTTCTCTACGCATACCGGCTCTGCGGACGAGTGACCAACCCTTTCCGGCCTACTCGTGGGACCAAAAATGAACAATGAAAATACAACAACAACAACCAACTTGACGCCAACAACGACGATTACGGGAACAGCTACACAACTACCGACATATCAGAATCCAATAATCAAATCGGAGGAGGACGACCTAATCGCCTTCAGCCAGGAGACGATTAAGAGTACTACCGAACGTATCAGTAACAGCACACCGGTAGTGACAGCAGCGGAAACCGCCAAACCAAAAGTGGAAGCCTCCACTTCCAAAGCTGCCATTGCCACCCACCAAAGTGCGCTGGTAGCTAAAGTAGACAACCACCACAAGAAACGTAAAAAAACACAGAATCAACTGAGGAAACGCCGGTACCAGCAAGCAGTCTTTATACTTGGTAAGAAGGCCAAAGATCAGGCAGCCGGAATCCCAGTAGATGAGGACGAAATCAAGCGTCTTAAACAGATAGTGGAGGATTACGAAAGCTTCCTGAAAGGGAAGCAATCCGAACCTCAAAACGAAAGTACAAACCAGAGAAGTTCCCTAAAAAGGAATCGCCCAACCACCGAATCGCAAGGCACTCTGCCCAAAAAACCTAGGCGGAGTGAAGGGGAACAAAGCAGCTCAACAGCGGCAAGACATTTCTGCGATGTAGCCAGAGATAGCCTACAAGTAGCCGTTATAGACGGCAACTCCTCCTCACCAAGCACAGTGCAGGAACGATGGGTGGAGATCGACGTCAGATTGTCGAGTATGGTGCTAAGCTATGTACTCGACAATCCTGAGGGTCCTTACCCAGAGTTTGACTCCTCTGAAACCGTTAGGGGTTACAGGGTCATCAAATGCGCGGACCAGAGCTCTCTAGATTTCCTAACGGGTAGCGCTGATAAAATTAGCAACGCCTTTGTAGGCCTCCAACTGAGGCTTATACCCGCCAAGGATATCCCGAAGAGACCTCGTGCTCGCATTTGGCTACCCCCGCTAGCGGACCCAGGCGAAAAACTCCTCAAGTGTATTAAGCTGCAAAACAGAGCTATATCAGGCATAAATAAGTGGCAGCTGATTAAGGAGGAGAAACCAAACAAAGCAAGTAGACCAATTCTAGTGGCGATTTGCGATGAGTCCATAGAGGCTCTTACGAAGGCTGACAACAAAATCAGCTTCGGCATTCGCAAGGCTAGGATAAAAATCTTCCAAGGCGACAAAGCGGCTGACGAAGACGACACGGACGAGGTCGACGACGCTAGCCAGCTGCTAAGGAACGGGGACATCAAGGAAATGCAAGACGAACAATAGCCTTAGATATGTGCAGATAAACCTGCAGCACTCGAATAGTGCTACAGCCAATCTGACAACCCTCATTAAGGAGAGGGGCATCGACATCAGCCTTATACAGGAGCCCTAGGTTAATGAAGATACCATTAAAGGGCCAAACAGCAGTAACTGTAACATTTTTTACACACGTAACGAAGGTAAATAAAAAGCATACATTCTTATCAATAAAATTATAAATTCATTCCTTTGTCCAAATTACAGCACAACAGATATCACGGTGGTAAAGGTGGAGCAAAAGAAAAACCATTTCTTCTTGGTCTCAGCGTACATGGCTCATGACGTGGACATACCACCGGCATCACTCATTAGAGTAATCGAGAACAATAAAAAAGGATGATTTCCTAATAGGGTGTGATGCCAACGCAAAGCACACCTTATGGGGAAGCTCCAATACAAACACCAGAGGTGAGTCACTCTTACAATAAGTATATTTTAAATAACAATTTAAGTATATGCAACAAGGGGGATAAGCCGACTTTTAGTTTCCCAAGCTCTAAAAGGTTTACTGGTTGGCAGGAAGTATTGGGCCTCACGTTATTAACAGATACAGATAGTATTGTTTTGAATAACTAGAGGATGTCCGATGAGACTTCTATGTCGGATCACTCCTAGATGATACTGTTCCGAATTCGCGTGAAATTCGGTACTCCTCTCAAATATCGAAACCCTAGAAGAAAATCATGAAAAAAATTTATTACAATAGCAACAAAAGACCTTGAAAAAGGAGACAATAACACTATCACTAATCCTCAAGAACTTGATACAGAAGTAGAGAGGATAGAAAAAATTTTAACAACATTCAATAAATCCACTCCGCTAACAGCTCTGAAAAAGAGAAAGTCTCCTCCTTGAGGGAACAGTGAGCTTAAGAACCTGAGAACATAACTAAAAAAGCTTTCAATGAGAGTTTCAGAACTAAAATGTGACAACCCTACAAAGATATCATGAAAAGATACAAAAAAGCAGTCAGGAAAGCCAAAACTGACTCATGGCAAAGTTACAGAGAATCCGCTAGGCTGAGTAAAATGCCATCCAAAGAACGCACCAATACTGCCTATATAAAGGTGGAAGGAAATGCTTGGACCTCCTCTGGAGAAGAATCTCTGGAGATACTTATTAAAACACATTTCCCTGGGAGTCACCAAACGGCGACAACGGTGGTTTAACCAGAACCACTGGCAAGCGCAGCTGACTACCTAGGCCTGATAGTAGACAAAAGGAAAACTAAATACGCCATAAATACTTTCTCACCATTTAAAGTGGCAGGACCAGACGTGATTATGCCAAAAATGCTGCCAAAGCTGTAAGAATCAATGGTTCAAAGGCTTGAAAATATATACAAAGCAAGCATTCAACTGTCTTACATCCAAGACAGTTGGAAAAGTATTAAAGTGGTGTTCCTACCAAAATCAGGCAGAGGGACACATGATAATGCTAATAAGGAAACAACTTTCCACTTTCTCTGTGAATGCCCAAGCCTATCGCAGATCCCTGAAAAATTGAACTCTTGGAATCCATCAAGCACCAAACTTTGAATGTTTGTCTACGAAAAGCATATCGGACATTAGTTGCTTCATCGGAACCACAAAATGATTTGAAAGCGAAGGTGAAACGTGATAGCAATAATAAAATGGTCTACGACTAGTGCATCAAAATGGCACAGCTAGTGCTAATTGAGCCCGAAATACAACAGGGCTGCACTCCTACCTACCTACCTACCATACCTCTACATTTTTAGCCACTCATAATGTAACCCGATTATTGAGCCAGTTATGATACAAATAATTAATTTTTACTTTCAGGAATATACTCTCACCTCATCAAGTTTTTTTCGTGATGCAGTACGTATTTGGTTGCAGTTCTAATCTATCATTTCCAATATATAGAAATTGTATTACATCTTAGACCGGATATATTTTTTATGTTAGATGTTGCGTTTTGTTTGTTATGAATCTTGTGCGTGAAAATAAATAAAAATAAAATATCCTACAAGTTTGTCATTTACATTTTTTCTATAGTTTTTATCATTTACGAAATATATGTAATCTGGTCTACGGAAAGGGGGTTTAGGTGTCAAAAAAAAAAGGAGAACAATTAATGAGATAACGAGAAACTGACGATTATTTTAACAGCTTTTCCCAGAAAACTAGTTTTCGCACGTTAGCTCCCATCTCGTAGACCAGGTCACATATACAAAAAAATGCGCTTTTCGTGGAAAAACCAGGTTTAGAGCCCCGTACTACCTCGCCGGTGTGAGTTTCGACTTTGTCGCAATGGGCACTTTTGTAGAGTGTTCAATTCTGAGAAATATGTGTCTAAAGTCAAAGCGATGCCATAAAATGCCTCTGAGCTATAGAAATTTAAAGATAAAAATCACGATTTTCGTCTATTTTCAATGGAAAATTTTTACATGCCTTGGTCGAGTCCTTAATTTTAATATTAAGGGCTCAAATTTTCAGGGATTTTTTAGAGTATTTCCAAGGTAATTTCTTGAGAGGATGGAAAAAAAAGAATAGTTCAAAAAAAACACCCTAATATACATACATATGATATACGACGACTTTACCGAATGAGTTTGTTTTAGATTTCGTAGGGATAACCTTTTATTTTTGTTATTGAAATTTTATAAATGTTAGAAATTTATTGTACATTAAGCAAAGAACTGACATTTCAAATTTGTTAAAATTTGAGCTAACAGTTAAAATATTAGAGCACTCAAAATGTAGAAGTGACGAACATCCAAACGGTTTTGCTCGCCAATGTATGTATGTAGGAATTTGTAGACAAACTATAGTATGAGTAACTCTTAATATACATACAAGGTGCGTTTCAAAGTAAACAGGACTTTAAAAAAAAAAACAGAACAAATGGTTTTTTCGGCAAAATCAATTTATTTTATTCAAAATAGTCTCCTTCTGCTTCAATACAGTTTTTTGCACGGTCCAAAAGCATGTCGAACGAGTGTTTAAGCTCGTTGGCCGGTATGGTGCAAGCCTTTTGAATGGCCTCTACGTCTGCATAACGCTTTTCTTTCATGGGCAAATACATTTTTTCGAAAAGGAAAAAATCGCACGGTGCCATATCAGGTGAATACAGGTTAATGGTTAAAATGTGATTTTTGGTCAAATAATCGGTCACAAGCGTCGATCGATTTTTTGGTCGTCAATCAATTTGTGCGGAACAAACCGTGCACACACCTTTCGTAAACCCAAATTTTCGGCCAAATGGGATAAATCGATGTTTTGGAGATGTTCAATTCCATTTCCATGAATTTTATTGATAATTTCGGCTGATTTTTGCTAAATTCACGCACAGTTTCGATGGAATTTCCGGTGACCACGGATTTTGATTGACCCATATGTTGATCGTCATTTACGTCCTCACGACCACTTTGAAAACGTTGAAACCACTCATGCACTCTGCTACGGGATAGGCAATCATCGCCATAAACTTGTTTCATCAATTGAAACGTTTCGGTAAAAGTTTTAACAATTTTAAAACAAAACTTAATGTTGGCTCTTTGTTCGAATCTCATTTTCGCACCGATAACACAAACATACTGACACTTAAAACGCAATAACTTCACTTCCAATAGATGAAATGTCATGAAATTCTCACTGGACAATCGATAAAGATAGCAGATTCTAACGCACCAGTCGACATATAGATGGCGCCACCAGGGGCGCTAGATTCAAAAAGTCCTGTTTACTTTGGAACGCACCTTGTATGTATGTATTTGTAGTCGCTTTACTGACGTCTTACTTTTTTTATGTTTTATTCTTGCATGCTGAGATGCCAACGCTTGGAAAAAAAAATTATTTCGATGTAGCTCAGAAACTGAGAATGATATCATCTTCGGTCGACTAGTAGTGTGTGACTGTGAGTGAGATCAGTAAAATACGCCTCTTTAGTATAGAGAGCTTCGAAATATATACAGAAACCAAATGAAAGTCTGGAGATGACACTTAATCTGCGGAACTACTTACTTAATTTTGACTACAAGTTTTATATAAAGAGGTAGTAAAAATAAATCCATTATTTTACCAATAGATGGGTAAAGGGATCTGTATTTCACGTTGTATAAATATTTATATATCAATAATTGAACCGTCTTAGAGCCCAAAAGCGGTCATCTTTAGCCAATAAGAGAGGAATTGTGTTCCAACAGCGCAAAGTCAGGCCATACTCAACGATAGTCACCCCACAGAAACTTCGGTTCTTACGCATGCATCATGTATGTAGTTCGGGCCTGGCGCCAAGCGATTACTATCTCCCCTTGTCTATGGCGAATGATTTGCTTAAACGAAACGCTGTTTTTAGAGATGTACAAAAAACGACTTTTTTGGGAAGTATACCCGCGGTAAGGCATGCCTGTCGTAAGAGGCGACTAAGATCCTGGCCACCAGTCCAGGGCTGTATGGAAGCTCAACTGGTCGTAGCTTCGGCTACAAGGTCATACCAAAGACTTTAACCTGGTACCACGGGGACAGTAGCCCCTGGAGTTCGCTCCAGTCTGCTCATTGGGTTTGGCCCTTTGTGGAGATTCGTGGTGGCTATGGTTAAAACCCAAATCGCTGGAAGAACTGCAAAGTACGGCAGAGGTTTTAGATGGGACTCGAGCCCTACCAAGGTGGTTAGTGTGTCCATGCCACACTGCCAATTGGTACTGAAAATGCTTACTGTATTGATCCGTTGTGCTTTGAGCACCGTGGAGTTAAGCTGTCGACAGCAGGATCCCATGTTAAACACAATCAGACGTTATTCGGGAAGTCACGTTTTGTCAAAAGTCAAAAATTTGACTAGTCATTTGATCATTACCTGTATTCGTCTATTGTAATAATGCATCTCTTTAGTTTTTTGACTTGAGCTAACTTTAAACAAAAAAAGCTTTCCTCTCCGCCAGACACTTTGTTTTGGAGATCCTCCTGGAGACCGGCTATGGGAACAAGGGAATCTAAAGTTTTTCAAAATTAGTCAAATGTATATTATTTTTATTAATTTATTAAATAATATTCATAATATAACTATATTATAAAGTAAAACGCCTCCTCTAACACATAAGAAAAAAATCACTGAGAAACGCGATTTTTCTTTCCTGCAAGTTGATATAACCCCTTAATGCCAAAATTATGGATTTATTATTTACTAGACCTTATGTCATCACTATTTGTTAGCATTAAATTATCTAGCCACTTGTGAATACCCCATGTTGTTGAATGTTTGTGAGCGTAACATATTCAATACATTGGGGAGCACTTCTCTATGCTCCACTGATAATTTCAATGCAAATATTTATGAATGCAAAATTGAAAAGATCGTTGTGGAGCTAAGTTGTTGAGCGATAAAGAGCAGCAATGCTCAAAAGTAAAGTTCGCTGAGTACTGATAGATAGAGAGAGAGGCAGAGAGGGAGAATAACACCAATACTAATATTAACTGTATTGACTCTTCTTGAATGAAATCAGTTGCTAAATAACGAGGGGTGGAAGACCTCCGCAGAGGCTGTGAATGTGTGTTGGAACATTTGGAATTGCGGACCAAGCACAAATACAAGTACAAAAGTGTTAAGTATTTTGAATAATAGATGTATGTTAACTCTTGGAACACTTTACTTAACATTATCTTTTGTTTATTTCTTATTTTTTATATTCATTTACATATTTTTTTTTATATGTGAGAGACAGTCAAACATTGGAACAAACCTGAATGCGAACAAAGCAATACGTCAGAATTTGTATTATTTTGTGTTCATTACTATGGACGCGTTTGGTTTCTGTGCGCTTCAGTCGTTGCTGTTACGCCATTGTGCGCGGTTCGCTCGTTCATTTCAAAGGCGGGTGCATATTTTTCGTAGACTTGCGTGTTAGTCCATTTGGCCACGTCTCGTACGAGCAGCGTATGCCGTAGATGTGTGTTTTGTTCGTGGTGTTAATTGATAAAATTAATCATACATATTTTGTGTACTGAATTTTCGTTCAAAGTACGCGTCTGAATATTTTCGAAAGTGCGTTCTGCAATCACTCTTAACTTTGTTGGTCTTAACCGGTTAAGAAGTGGTGGAAAACTATTGATTTTGAAAACAAAACAAAAATCGCTATGAATTGGCTTGTTACGGTTGCACCGGCAGTAGCCGTCACGCTGATCGCTGTATTGGTGACGAAAGTCGGCTGGCGTTGGTTTTACATTGCAGCTGTAACATCGAAGCGTGATCTAACGTGAGTTGCACCATACACTGCCCACTTTTTCCATACATATGCACATATTTCTTATTAAAAAAAAAAGTTTTTTTTGTTTGTGTCTAAAAGTCATAAAAGAGGCATAGACAGCAGCAAAAAATTATTTAAATACAATATATAAACTCATAACAGGTTTATATTTTCGCGGAGAGAATGCCAAAGGGCTAACTTTTTTTTTGTTTTTACATACATATAAACTTTTTATTATATCTACCAAAAAATAACAGTACTGTGGTTGTTCAAACGTAAACAATTTTAGTTTCGTTTACTTTTATATTTGGCAATCCCAAAAATATATTACATTTCTATGCCAGAATACGCAGACGTAACTTTGTTCATATTGGGTGTTTAGAAAGCTCTTCATAAGCAGACGAACTTACATACATATATTCGCGTAATTCACATGTTTGATTTTTATATTTCTTGATCTCATTCTCAATCAGATTACCTCTTCTCGCTTTTTTTGACAAACTAGTGTCATTGAAACCATTTATTCATTTGTTTGTTATAGATGATCGAATTTATTAGATAAGTATCCGTATAATCTTTTATAAAACGACTGCTACACGTTCAATACACATACTATATATTTATCGCGTTCCAGGATCTTTATATTTATTGAACTTTTAATATGCAATATTGGTGGATCGCGTTCCATGTTGGAAAACATTTAAGTATTTTGAAATTCGAATCGCATGATCTCCATGAACGTTTAGCACATTTTATATGTCAATTCGCGATACGACGAAAAAAAGTTTTAGAAAAATTAAAAATTGTGTGATTTTTAGTAAAAATATTATTTGTTTTTATTTGTTATAAACAATTTTTAACATTTTCTTTGAACTGATGAATTCTTCTCTAAGGTCCCTAGCGGTTTTTGCTCCAACCCTTTCTTAGAATTTTTTTTCTTGAAAGCCACACATGTTTTTCTTTGGTTTTCTTGCGACATTTTGTAGAAACACGAACGAAAAATTAAACAAATAACAAAGAAAAACCATTATTTGAAATCTTTCTTTCAAAAACACGATTTCATACGAATAAATATGCGCGAGAAATATGGAACGTATCGCCATCTTTAAGGGGCTATACCAGTGTGACGCATGAAAAATTAGGCGATTTTCGTGAATTTTTTTAAAAGAAAGTACTAGATTGAATGTTTCGACGTTCTATGGACGTAATAAAGTATATTTTTAGCTATATTGAAAAAAAAAAATTTTACAAAAATATTGAAAAATAACGGAGTAATGTGCTGTCTGCGGAAGTGCCAAAAAAAAAAAGTGCCTCAACTGCTGGCATGATTCCGGTCGATTGAGTAGCTGAAACAAAAAAATTCAAAATGTTTATTAAACTTAAATATATTTTCTATACAATGGACTACGATCTTTGAAAAATATCAAAAATTAAGAAAATGGCGCCATTTTGAAAAAAAAATCGTTTTTTACGAAAAAAATTGTCGTTTTTTTAATGCCAAATTGACAATTTTCAGCCAATCAAAAAGATCGTAGTCTATTGTATAGCAAATGTATTCAACTATATCCAGTTTTAATTTGAAGTCGATCGGTTAATTTCTCGTTGAGTTATAATGTCAGCAAATTTGAAAAATGTCGTTTCGAGAAAAACGCGTTTAAAGTTTCACTTATATATGTTTGCACCTCTGAGCGGTCGCCATTTAGAACGCTGCCATTCAAAAACTATTTAAAATACGACCTCGCCGATTTCACAGGATATTTTTGAATATATAAGCTATCGAAAAAAGCAAAAAAAAATTTTTTTTTTTGAAAGTGTCACACTGGTATAGCCCCTTAAAGTCTACTTAATCTTTCTTAAAAATATGCATTCGTCTAAAAAATTCGACAATATTTTTGGGCTCATATTTTTCTATTTTTAGTTACTCTTTTTGTTTGCCTATAAATAGTGACTCAATACTCTCCTTAAATATATTATGTGGTATTAGCAACACTGATTCCTTTGAGGTTCTTAAGGTTGGTGAAATGTTAAAGCACATCTCCATTCAAACCAAAAGGATATACTATATATACTTTATTTTTAATCTGTTTTCGACTCATTAAGATGTTGGGAAAGAACGTAATCCCACAAAGACCCGAAGTTTTTAGTAAATCTCCATAATTAGTTTATTGTTCATCAGCGAAAAAAAGCTGGGATATTATGTTTTCATTCATTTAACCATAGCTAGAATTCTCAACAAGTTTATTGAATATACAGTATATAACTATGTATATTTTCCGTTTTGTTTTTATTATGTTGCAATATTTTTGTTTAATTTGTTGATCTCTGCTACAAAATGGAAATTTCAGTTTCGTGTATAAATGTATATGCATGTATGTATGTACCATATATAGATATATATGTATGTATTACCACCTTATATGTATAACTTTTTTTTCTCACTCTTGAGCAGTACATCTTTTAAAGTGTTTTATCCACTGCAAGTTAGAAAAAACGCATTCGCGAGGAGGCGTTTTATTTATTAATAAATAAAAATAATAAATTAATTAAAATAACATACTTTTTGAAAAGTTGTATATTTCTTTGGAACTTCCTCTTTAATGGAAGATATCTCTGCTTATACAGAGTTAAGTTTTTTTTACAATTTTAACATTTACGATTCAGTGTGACTTAAAACTCGAAGTTATTATCAAAAATCGTATACCTTCGATCATTACATAAATATATATGTACATATATAAAATTGTATCTGAGAAGATATATCTAAAACGATCGTGCGAAATTTTCAAATAGAAAATTTTCTCACCGACTCTGAAAACGATTTTTCGAGAAAAATACAAATGTGAAATTGAAAGTACTGGAAATCGATTCCACTGAGTAGAAAGAATCTTACAAATGCACTCAAATCTCGGAAACCATTTTCCAAATCAACTTCAAATTTTTGCAGAACATTCTCAAGTATCTGTTGTACATTCGATATAGTAGTATGTGTAAATTTTAAGAAGAAAATAACTGAAAAGTATACCTAAAAGCCATTAACTTTGCTTTAGATGTGTGCGGCTGCGCAATTCATTTGTCTTCGACCCACATACATCTTGTACTTACATTTGTATATATGTATGTATGTACTAATGTGGTGAAGCTGTTGTTGATTTTGCAATTAGCGGTTACGACGTAAAAGTGTCACAATGACTGACACCTTGCAACCGAGTCCAAAGAGTCAAAATGTTATGGTGTTGGTCTTTGCGTGTATTGGCTTTAGATATTTTTGTAAATACTACTTTTGTAGACACAAATGTGCATACAGCTGAACTTGCCTAACTCGTTCACCATAATCCACAAAAAACTTCAGCGAGACTTCGAGTTATAGAAGTTTTCATTAAACCATACAATTTTTTAAAAAATTGTAAAATTTAGATTTGTACACAGTTTTATTTATGTATTTACTTGTATGAAATTTTGACTTTTTTTTCAAATGTTCGTCGCGGGTATCAGATGGTCCATCCGTTGAGTCCAATTTCCGATCACTCATTCGAGCATTTCAACTGGTAACTGGCGAATGCCACGCGTGATGTTTTGCACCAAAGCTTGAATCGAAGCGGGCTTGCATAGACTTTACATATTCTAACAGGAAAAAGTCGGACGGTGTGATATCATACGCTCTTGGTGGCCAATCGACCGGCTCAAAACGAGATTATATTCCCACCGAACTATTTTCTCAAGAAATTCATTGATTTATGCTATTATTGGGAAGTGGTGCGGTCTTCTTGAAACCAAATCTCGCCGATATCACGAGCATCACTTTCAGCTACCAAATAGACGGCTATCATAGCGCGGTATCGGTCGCCATTGACGGTTACGTTCTCACTGACGTCATTTTTGAAGAAATATGTTGTTTTTCTTGATGAAATGACAGCTCATGAATTGCTGCATGTTGCTCTTCGTCCCAAATGCGTTAATTTGCTTGTTTACATACCCATTGAGCCAGAAATGGGTCTCATCGCTGAACAAAATTTGGCTCGAAAACGTCGGATCTTCTTGGAACTTTTCAAGAGCCCATAGAGCAAAGCGATGTCGTTTGGAAAGGTCGAACGGCTTTAGTTCTAATGCAAGCTGTATTGTGTACGCTTTAAATTTAAGATCTTTGCGCCAAGTCGTTCCATACGTCAATGCGAGTTGCTGTGAACGGCGCCGAATCGACTCTCCACAGTCTTCGTGTACACTCTCAGCTACAGCTGCTATATTTTCTTCACTGCGTGCTGAAAGTGGCTTATTCGGTCGAATATTATCCAATAATGAATGCTGGGTCTCAAGATGGGTGATGATGTTACGAATAGTACGCTCAGTAGGCCGACTACAAGGTCTGTCGCAAAAGAACCAGAACTTTTTAAATATAACTGTTTCCGGTGGCGCCACCTATTGGTGGGTATATGAAATAAAAAGTTTGATCTCTTGTTAACATTTCGTAAAAATTTTAAGACAATTGGATAACTACAATCGATGTTATCGATCAAAAAGTGACAGCAGCTTTTGGGCATCGGTCGTAAAATGCAAAGAGCAAATATTAAATTTTGTTTTAAACTTGGGAAAACGTTTACTGAAACATTTCAAATTATGAAAAAAGTGTATGGTGATCAGTGCCTATCCCGTAGTATTGTGCATGAGTGGTTTAAGCGATTCCAAGAAGGTCGTGAGGATCTCTGTGACGATTAGAAGTCGGTCGTCTTCAGAAGTCAAAAATAAAGACAATGCTGATTTGTTTTTACGATTCCGAGGGTATAGTACACCGAGAGTTCATCCTTACTTGGCCAAACGATTAATGCTGTGTTTTACCTTGGTGTTATGAAGCGTCTTTTGTCACGCATTCGTCGTGCTCGACCACAATACCGTGAGGCAGGGTCCTGGCGTCTGTTGCACGATAATGCGCCGTGTCATCGGTCGACGCTTGTCACTGATTTTTTGACAAAAAACTCCATATTAACCATTAATCACTCACCCTACTCACCTGATTTGGCACCCTGTGATTTTTACCTATTTGGAAAACTTCATTTGCCCATGAAAGGACACTGGTTTCAGGACATTTCAGCTATCCAAAAGGCGACGACCGATATTCTCAAGAGCATTCCGAAAAATGACCTTAAACACTCATTTGAAATGCTAATTGACCGGGCTAAACGCTGTATCGAAGCACAAGGAAACTACTTTGAATAAAAAATATAACTTTTAAAAAATATTAATTTTTTGTTGTTTTTTTTAACAGTCCTGTTTCTTTTGCGACAGACCTTGTATATTGACCATAAGTTGAGCGAAGCGCGCCAAACACATTCTTTATAGAAAATGAATTTTCGTATTAAAGTTGCCAAACAATACTGAAAACAAAAACAGCTTGATACGACTCAGCGTGATCTGTCAAAAAAAGGCTTTGAAAAAAGTAGCTCTACTTGGTTCACCCGTTACATAAATGCATATTTATATCTTGTATATATGAATGTCATTAAGATTGTATGTATATATCTGGAATAATTGCTGTGATACTTCATTCTTGCCATATTTTTGCGCTTAAAGTTGACTCTCCAGTAAAACGGGTTTTTTCAATGTCTACCATCTTTGTGCTACATACATATATATGTATGCACATAGCATCTGTATTCAATGCTAATATGTTTTTTATACAATATATATTTACCGTTTTATATATTTGTATTTCTATATACTCCCGAAATTCACACCAACAGCTGTTCAAAATTGAATTATTTATAAATATTATTTTATTTGCATTTTACTGAATGAATAAACACGTAATTATATATATACATACATACATATGTATATATTAATATTTATGTAAATATGTAATGTCAATAAAGAATTAAGCACTCTTATCTCGAGGCTTTGATGATGTTTTGGATGACACATTGATATTAAAATAAAGAAAGTTGTACTTTGACTGCGTTATGCATATGCATACACATACATACAAGCTGTGCTAACAAAAGAGTAGGCACTTACTAGTAGTACGTCAACACGTCATTAATCTCTAAGTTGTGTTCGATATATACATACATATGTATATGTACAAGGTCTGTCGCCAAAGAAACAGGACTATTAAAAAAAAACAACAAAAAATTAATATTTTTCAAAAGTTATATTTTTTATTCGAAGTAGTTTCCTTGTGCTTCGATACAGCGTTTAGCCCGGTCAATTAGCATTTCAAATGAGTGTTTAAGGTCATTTTTATACTCTCGCAACAATGTTGCTAAGGAGAGTATTATACATAGTTTTGTTCACATAACGGTTGTTTGTAAGTCCTAAAACTAAAAGAGTCAGATATAGGGTTATATATACCAAAGTGATCAGGGTGACGAGTAGAGTCGAAATCCGGATGTCTGTCTGTCCGTCCGTCCGTCTGTCCGTCCGTCCGTGCAAGCTGTAACTTGAGTAAAAATTGAGATATCATGATGAAACTTGGTACACGTATTCCTTGGCTCCATAAGAAGGTTAAGTTCGAAGATGGGCAAAATCGGCCTACTGCCACGCCCACAAAATGGCGGAAACCAAAAACCTATAAAGTGTCATAACTAAGCCATAAATAAAGATATTAAAGTGAAATTTGGCACACAGGATCGCATTAGGGAGGGGCATATTTGGCCGTAATTTCTTTGGAAAAGTGGGCGTGGCCCCGCCCCCTACTTAGTTTTTTTTACATATCTCGGAAACTACTATAGTAAACCATATCTCAGGAACTACTAGACCGATTTCAATGAAATTCGGTATATAATATTTTCTTAACACCCTGATGACATGTACGAAATATGGGTGAAATCGGTTCACAAGCACGCCCTCTTCCGATATAACGCTATTTTGAATTCCATCTGATGCCTTATCTGTATAATATAGTATACATTAGGAACCAATGATGATAGCGGAATAAAACTTTACAAAAATACGGTATTTGAAAAATATGTAAATGACGTATAATGAAATCTCGATTATCACTTTATCATGCGAGAGTATAAAATGTTCGGTGACACCCGAACTTAGCGCTTCCTTACTTGTTCGGAATGCTCTTGAGAATATCGGTCGTCGCCTTTTGGATAGCTGAAATGTCCTGAAACCAGTGTCCTTTCATGGGCAACTGAAGTTTTCCAAATAGGTAAAAATCACAGGGTGCCAGATCAGATGAGTAGGGTGAGTGATTAATGGTTAATATGGAGTTTTTTGTCAAAAAATCTGTGACAAGCGTCGACCGATGACACGGCGCATTATCGTGCAACAGGCGCCAGGACCCTGTCTCACGGTATTGTGGTCGAGCACGACGAATGCGTGACAAAAGACGCTTCATAACACCAAGGTAAAACACGGCATTAATCGTTTGGCCAAGTGGGACGAACTTTCGGTGTACAATACTCTCGGAATCGTAAAAACAAATCAGCATTGTCTTTATTTTTGACTTCTGAAGACGACCGACTTCTGATCGTCACAGAGGTCCTCACGACCTTCTTGGAATCGCTTAAACCACTCAAGCACATTACTACGGGATAGGCACTGATCACCATAAACTTTTTTCATCATTTGAAATGTTTCAGTAAACGTTTTCCCAAGTTTAAAACAAAATTTAATATTTGCTCTTTGCATTTTACGACCGATGACCAAAAGCTGCTGTCACTTTTTGATCGATAACATCGATTGTAGTTATCCAATTGTCTTAAAATTTTTACGAAATGTCAACAAGAGATCAAACTTTTTATTTCATATACCCACCAATAGGTGGCGCCACCGGAAACAGTTATATTTAAAAAGTTCTGTTTCTTTTGCGACAGACCTTGTACTCGTATGTATGTATGTCTATAAAAAATTTATAGATTACACATGATGAGTAATGAAAAATATTTGGAGTCTTTGTGTACGAATGTCTTACTATAAAAAGTATAATAATTTCATTCATAAATATATGAATATGTAGAAAGATGATATATCTTCCACAGAAGAACAGAATACATTTTTTTTTATTTCAATAATTAATTCTTAAACTTTGATATGTGTTCAATTCACAACCTGTCGTAAAGCATCGTAAAATTATAAATTTTTACACTTGTTTTTTATAATTTTACGATTTTACGATGCTTTACGACAGGTTGTGAATTGCTCAATAGAGAAAAATAATATATTTTTGAAATCTCTGCCCTGAACGTGCCGTTGAATGCACCACTGCTGCTGGGACGTAGTCGACCTCTTGACAATAGTCTTTAACTTCAGAAACGTGAAATAAAAAAAACTTCATGTTTATAGCTTATGTAATCTAAAATCAAGCTTTTTTGAAAATCTGAAAAAAAGTAAAGGCTAAAAAAGACTGTCAAAAATTGGAATTTTTTTATCAAAAAACAAAAAAAACATAGCTAAGCATAGCGAGATGTAACAATTTACAGATTTCGAATATCTTTTGTAGTTTCGAAACATGCCAACAACACTAAGAATACGTGTTTAAAGTTGACTGAGCGACGTGAATAGTCCGCATGGCACCAGTTTGAGCCTTGATATCTCGTAAACCAATATACTTTCACTCAAATTCCTTATATGGTATGTTTATAGTTGTTTACAAAAAATATTGATTCTTTCTAACCGCGAAGATAGACGACCCCTTTAGTCATTAAATTTATTGTGATACCATTGGAAATATAGAAGTATCAGACGCCATGTAAAAAGCCATCTAATAATTTCGAAACGCTAACATTCTAGAAGGAGGTGCAAAGATTTTCCAGAACAATATCCTTCAAGAAAAAAAGCTTGTACTTGTGTGAAGACACATTTATGAGTATATGCTTTCCAAAGCGGTGGCTCATAACTGCCTTTATTGCCATTGTTTGCTCATATTTTCTAAGCTAGTGGAGATCGTGGATTGTCGGCTATAACCGCGTAAGCGGTGTCTACGTCATTAAAGAAATAATGAAGATCCTGCAGTCCCTGTTCGTCGACCCATTAATGGTGAGGCTTTGTAATTTTCAACATATTTGTGTGTAGTAAAAATCTGTAGGCTTTGATAATCTAAAATATTGTCTACTGTTTTTATGAGATGATTTCAATAATGCAAGCTTGTGATTTCATCGCAATCGAAAAGGATTCAATGTATTTCGCGAAAAGCTTCGACTTACGATTCAGTTCGGTAGGAAAGCTGTGATCCCTGGACACTCCGAATTTTGTATGAATAATGTAAAATTAATTTGTCCCGTCGGGTACTGTGTCGTCTCGAAGCTGGAGTTTCTTCATCCATTCGCTGAAATATTTCAATATGGTCGCACAGCTCATCGTTCCATCGACTGCGGTATTTGCCGTTGGCAATGCGCAAAGGACCATAAATCTTTCGCAGAACTTTTCTTTCGAAAAACTCGTAACGCCAACTTATCAGTTGTTGTCATCGTCCAAGCCTCTGCACCATATAGCAGGACGGGAAGTATGAATGACTTATAGAGTTTGGTTTTTATTCGTCGAAAGAGGACTTTACTTCTCAATTGCCTTCTCAGTCCGAAGTAGCGCCTGTTGGCAAGAGATATTGTGCGTTGGATTTCGAGGCTGACATTGTGGTTGGTGTTAATACTGTTTCCAAGATATACGAAATTGTCTACGACTTCGAAGTTATGACTGTCAACAGTAATGTGAATCCCAGTCGCGAGTGCAATGACTGTTTGTTTAATGACAGGAGATATTTCGTCTTGCCCTCGTTCATTACCAGACCCATTTGCTTTGAGAGAGCACGTTATACCATAAAGGTGCATCCTTGTGAACATCTTTCGAAATATTTTCAAAATAATGTTTTGTCAACAGTTGAATTTTTTTATACTCTCGCAACAAAGTTGCTAAGGAGAGCATTATAGTTTTGTTCACATAACGGTTGTTTGTAAGTCCTAAAACTAAAAGAGTCAGATATAGGGTTATATATACCAAAGTGATCAGGGTGACGAGTAGAGTTGAAATCCGGATGTCTCTCCGAATGTCCGTCCGTCCGTGCAAGCTGTAACTTGAGTAAAAATTGAGATATCATGATGAAACTTGGTACACGTATTTCTTGGCTCCATAAGAAGGTTAAGTTCGAAGATGGGCAAAATCGGCCCACTGCCACGCCCACAAAATGGCGGAAACCGAAAACATATAAAGTGTCATAACTAAGCCATAAATAAAGATATTAAAGTGAAATTTGGCACAAATAATCGCATTACGGAGGGGCATATTTGGACGTAATGTTTTTGGAAAAGTGGGCGTGGCCCCGCCCCCAACTAAGTTTTTTGTACATATCTCGGAAACTACTATAGTTATGTCAACCAAACTCTACAGAGTCGTTTCCTTTAGGCATTTCCATATACAGTTCAAAAATGGAGGAAATCGGATAATAACCACGCCCACCTCCCATACAAAGGTTATGTTGAAAATCACTAAAAGTGCGTTGACCGACTAACAAAAAACGTCAGAAACATTAAATTTTACGGAAGAAATTGCAGAAGGAAGCTGCACCCAGGCTTTTTTTAAAAATTGAAAATGGGCGTGGCGTCGCCCACTTATGGACCAAAAACCATATCTCAGGAACTACTAGACCGATTTCAATGAAATTCGGTATATAATATTTTCTTAACACCCTGATAACATGTACGAAATATGGGTGAAATCGGTTGACAACCACGCCTTCTTCCAATATAACGCTATTTTGAATTCCATCTGATGCCTTCTCTGTTTAATGATAATAGCGGAATAAAACTTTACATAAATACGGTATTTGAGCTGAGGTATCCCTTGTGGAAAAATTGTCGTGATCGGACTATAACTTTTCAAGGTCCCTGATATCGAACACGAAGAATTCAGTGCCTAACCTAACCTAATTTTTCACCGAAAATATCGGTAAATCTCTCAGATATTTTCATGTAATTCTGAGGGCATCATTTTTATATTCTCGCAATAAAGTTGCTAATAATGGTATCTCGATTATCACTTTATCATGCGAGAGTATAAAATGTTCGGTGACACCCGAACTTATCCCTTCCTTACTTGTTTTATACTTTGATCCTGGCAAATTACAATAATATAAAATGTTCGATTACACCCGAACTTAGCAGATCCTTACTTGTAATTTATATTTTATTCATTAGTTTAATATTTTGTAATTAAATATTATTTTCAATTCTCCTTTGGTTACTTATTTATAAATATTTTTTAATTTTTATCTTATATTTTCTCATTTTCGTTTCATTTTATTATTTATTGCTACTATATTTTATTTGTATATTTATCTATTAATTTTCAGTTTTTGATTTGTTTATAATTCATATAATTTCTTTCATTGACAATATCCTTTATTTCCTTTTTTTCTTTGCTTAATAGCATGTTTTTAATTTTACTCAATTTAATTGCAAATATAATATAATGTACAAAGTAATCGCTCTGCTGATCAGTTACTTAATCAATCAGTCAAGTAATATTCTGTTACCTGCTCTGCACGTGGGTAAATGCTGTAGCAGTATGTGTGTATGCCTGTGTGTGGACTAGCAAGTTCAGTTGAGTTAGGCTTTGATTGTTCAACAATAGTCGCATTTACAATAAAAGCGAACTCAACTGATGTGAATGAAATAATAAGTAGGTTTTTAGTATAAGTAAATGCATAAAACGCGGCAAAATAGTAAAAAAATAAAAAAAAAATGATTTTCTCTATGCAAAATATTTACGCTTTATGCACTTTACAATCGCAATTTTCTGCAAAGATAAATAAAATACTTAATATAAATATATTTTGATGAGCATTTATATGCATTAACAGACTCAAATTCATTGTAAAAATAAAAATAAAATATTTATATTTATAAATATTGATAAATAAATAAATTCTTTCTATGTATGTATTCTACGTAGGTTGCTATATATATTTCTGGCCTAATAATGTAAATAGGCATATTTATCAACGAAAATGTTTTTTTGTGTTTTTTTAATTTTTTTATTTTTATTTTTTTTTATATTTTTATTTTTTTTTTTATATTTTTTATTTTTTATTATATTTTTTTTTTTATTTTTATTTTTTATTTTTTTTTTTATTTAAATTTTTTTTATTTTTTTTTTTTTTGTCGACTGCTGTTTTTTTTCGGGCTCATACGCATAGATCCATGATTCGTCACCTGTGACGATCTTATAAACGTCGTTTGAAGCACCGCTATCGTATTTTTTCAGCATTTCTTTACACCAATCCACACGAGCTTTTTTTTGAGCGACTGTCAAATTGTGCGGGATCCAACGAGAACAAACCTTTTTTACGGCCAGGTGTTCATGCTATATCGAATGTATGCTGGTGGGAGAAATGCATGGGCATGCCTCTATCTGAAGGTATGTTACATGACGGTCTTGCATTATCAGTTCACGTACGGCATCGATGTTTTCTGGCACAACGGCTGTTTTTGGACGACCTTCACGGAATTCGTCTTTGAGCGAGCGTCGGCCACGATTGAATTCGTCGTACCAGTTTTTCACAGTGCTATAGGATGGTGCTTCATAGCCATACAAAGATTTTAGTTCATCGATGCACTGTTGTCGTGATAATCCACGTCGAAAGTTGTGAAAAATGATCGCACGAAAATGTTCACGAGTTAATTCCATTTTTTGGCCGAGATGAATTTTTTAATTCCCTGTAAATAAAACAATTCACGTTTAAATGACAAAACGTTCTGAGTGATGTTATGCTAAAAAATGTCAAACTTTCCAATGGAAATGTCAGATTGCACCTGGCAACACTTAGTGTTACCCTAGGCCAGAATATATATAGCAGCCCTCGTATGTGTTACTATGAGCAAAAAAATAGTAAGACTTTTTTCGTAATTTTAAAATTCTTAACTTATTCTTCAAAATATACGTCGCCTCTCTCAAAGTAATCTCCTTGGCACCAAAATACCAGTGCTAACGTTTTTTCCAATCCTTGAAATAGTTGTTAAAGTCAATTTCCGGAATAACCTTGATTTTTGACCTACTTTGACGTGATTTTTTCGGTTTCGGCTCACCTTTGCCACATCCTTTGCAATTTATCGTCTGTTTTCGGGTCGTAAGTATAGATCTAAGACTCATCGCCAGTAATAATACGTTTCATGACATTCTGTTAGTCGAAAAGCATTGTTTTGCAGACGTTAACGCGACGCTGTTTTTCGAAAAAATTTAGTGATTTTGAAACCAATCGTGCTTTCTCTTTTCTTAGGCCCAAATGATTCTTCAAAGTGGTTTTCACTGATCCTTCCGATATTCCAACGATTCCAGTAAGATCTCTGACTGTTAATCGTCGATTCTCAAGCACAATTCTTTTATTTTGTTGACGTGTTTAACCCAAAATTGACCAGGCTTGTATTTTACCTTCTTGAAAGTTTTTCGCTTGTTTTATAGTTGAAAAAAGTTGGCTGAAACTGTTACACCCTAATACACATACATAAATACTTCGTTGCACTTTTAAAGTTACATACATCTATAAAATTACATATCTTAAGTCGACCTAGCGCACGTACGACCCTTTGAGGTTCAAGGTAAACGATACAAAAACAACTATGCAAGCCAACAACGCCACGCTGTAACTTGCATACAAATTAAAGAAATAAAGTAAAACAGCAACAAAAAATAATCAAAATCAATTGAAATGGAATCAACGTAGCCGGTTGGCTAGCCTAAGTGGGACTCAAACTAAAAGTAAAATCGAAGCTTGAAACACATTTGTGGATAAAATCATAAAAATGGCTAAGCTTCATAAAAAAAGTGTGGATAAGCGGTCGATGACGGGCAATTTGGCCTGTCTCCAATGCTTAGTAATGGTCAACCGAGCTTAGCTTGTACTAACGCTGGTGCTATTACCTACTTCCTCTATTACCACACATGCATTTAAACTACATATGTACATATTTATGTAGATATATGTTTGTGTGCATTAGTATTTGTGTTAGTAGTTGTGGAAAAGCACATTTTGTATTAAAAGCGTGTCGCTCAATGACGTTTCAACCTTTGGGTGCCATCGCGCTTCACTTGTCTGCCGCTTAATGAATCAATAAGCAACTATTCTTTTTTATTTTTAGTTTTTTTTTTACTTTGCTTTGCTTTGTGACGACGCATGCGTCTGCGCTAGCGAGGTTGTTCGTCGTATTCGTTGTGTAGTGCGGAAGTGATGCGTCCATTGACCAGCGTTTAGGCAACCATTTTCGGTGGTTCGCATAGCTGAATGAGAATTTTTTAATTGGCTAGAGGCGCAAATGGCTTTTTAATAAGGGAACTAATGCAACATATACATACATATATAATGCATATGCATATAGAATACATACATACAACATAAACATTTATACATACATACATACATACATATATAACGACTATTTGCATATACTTATTTTCATTATTTATTATATTTTTTAATGCATTTCAAGGCACTAATTCAATTTTGTTGTTTGCTGCCTCACACAATACAAATAACACTGTGACACTAATTAGCTGTTTAAGAGGGAAGATTTACGAATATAGTAACTGTACAGTTTTTAGTTTAATAAAACTTTATTTACAGCTTCACTTTTTATTATTATTTTTTCTTTTCTATTTATCATACATACACATTTATCATTAACCGTTGGTATATAAGCGAAGTAATGAAATAGTTCCTAAAAGTTTTAGTTATCGCTCTGAAGTTTTACACAGGTCTTTTCTCCTCAAAAAGCTGCTTGTCGGAACCACCTATATCGGAGTACTATAGCATAAAGCTGTCCTATAAACTTATATCAAACTGATCAAGCAAAATCTTAACGAAATTTTGAATGAATTTTTGCCAAGGCAACGTTTCCTTCGGACTATTATAACATAGCTGTCTTGTATGAACAACTTTTTAATTTGACAAGATATCTTTACAAAATTTTGAACGTATTGTTCAGATAGGGCCATTATGGCATAAAGCTGCCATACAAACTTGTCGATCATGATGAAGATAAAATTGTTTGTATACCCTTTCATGTTTTAAGAAATTCACATATGTACAGTTGCGAGCATTGAAATAGTAGTGCCTATTGCTCAAGAGAGTTTTGCTTTAAATTTTGTTTATTTTATGATATTGCCGTCGATCATTACTTTAGTTATATTCTCTGAAGTATAACGGTCCTGTTATTCACAACAATAAGTGTGAAACACTTACCGTTACTTCTTTAGAGTCAATTGAATTGGGATATCTGTTTTTATGAGCGAGCAATAGAATGTATGTAGAGTATTACAGCTTTGGTGCGACAGAAGTTAATGGTTTTTATACCCTGAACAGGGTATATTAAGATTGTCACGAAGTTTGTAACACCCCGAAGGAAGCGTCGGAGACCCTATAAAGTGTATATAAAAAATGATCAGTATCTGTCCGTCTGTCTGTCTGTATATATACAAACTAGTCGCTCAGTTTTTAAGATATCGTTTTGAAATTTTGTAAACGTCATTTTCTTTTCAAGAAGCTGCTCATTTGTCGGAACTGCCGATATCGGACCACTATAACATATAGCTGGCATACAAACTGAACGATCGGAATCAAGTTCTTGTATGGAACACTTTCACATTTGACAATGTATCTTCACAAAAGTTGGCACAAGTTATTTTCTAGGGCAACAATGTAATCTCCGAAGAAATTGTTCAGATCGGCTTACTATAGCATATGCTGCCATACAAACTGAACGATCGGAATCTAGTGCTTATATGGAAAACTTCCTCATTTGATGATATATCTTCACGACATTTGACATGGAATACTGCTTAAGGTAATAACATAATCTCCGACAAAAGTGTTCAGATCGGATTACTATAGCACATAGCTTCCATACAAACAGGACACATAGTTATTAAAAGAAATGCACCTATGAAGGGTATATTAGCTTCGGTGCAGTCGAAGTTAACGTTTTTTTCTTGTTGTTTTTATTTCCAAATTCAACAAAAACTGTTCAAGCCTCTGGGCACCGAATACATGGACTGTTTTTACGGAAAATATCGGTCAATGTGTGATATATATAATTGAAATTCAGAGAGAATCCTTTCCTGATAGTAGTATGTCTGTGTTCTACAAAAGGATTGAATCGGATCAATACTTCCATTAGCCGCCATTTTCCTATTATATAGCTTTTCGAACTTCTAGGTGCCTTTATACCGCATATATCGGCCACTATTTGAGTTATCTTAGTGAAAATGGTAGAGCGTATTTTACTCATAACAGGGTAGCTTTGTGCCTAAAAAGGATAAAATTGGGCGAAAACTTGACCTAACTTCCATATAACTAATATAAAAATGTCGAACATTCGCCTGGTTTCATCAGATAATGAATGTTTAATTCTTTCGAAACTTTTTTTAATACAAAGTATTTTCCAGCACCTGAAGGAATTACCAAGCCTTTGATCTTTGCAAGTTGCAAGAGTATAAAATGTTCGGATACACCCGAACTTAGCCCTTCCTTACTTGTTTTGCAGCTTAATTTTAGAGAATTTCATCGTAATAGAATACGGAACTAGAAAATCATTTCGTCAACATGGACCCAAACACGGTAGAACAGTTTGCAAGATTTCAGAGCCAAAGGCTTTGAATACTGACGATTTTTTAAACCATAAACATAACATATTTACATGAGCTTTGAAATTTATTATTATTATTTTTTTTGTTCTTTTTAACGGTAATACATATATAATACCAAGAAAATCTACAGTGTTTTAAAAGTGTAAATTCACGTTGTACGAATAGCTAGATTTGCATATAAAAGCTGAGTTTTCTTTAACTTTTTCCTTTTCTTGCAATGATTTTTTTTTTTGTTAAATTGGTCCAAGTAGTGAGTTTTATATGAAAATCTGATTTTCTTGCACTGGTAATATGTATACTGTCCCAGTTAACCATTCTAAAGATGGTGATATACTGTCCGGAATTAGACATAAGGTAGACACTGCAGTATATTTTAAGCTGATGTCTTTGCTATTGCGAAAGTCGCGGCGCTGACCTCCAATGCACCTGCAGTCAATTCCAGAATCAGCATCTACGTAGACAGCCAAGCAGCAATCAAGGTATCACATATCGGCCAGAAGTGTCTTGGAAAGCAGGGCAGCATTGGAAAGTGTTACCAGAAGCAAGCAACTTCATTTCTACTGGGTGCCAGGCCACAAAGCAATCGAAGGCAATGAAATGGTGGTCGTGATTGTGAAGAATGGTGTAAGGCTAACATCCGAAAACGTGATCAATATTGGGAAACCCCAAGCATTGTCTATACAGCGATCTGAACAGAAGCATGGTAAAGGAAATCAAAACCCGATGGAACGAGCTAGTTGGGTGGAAAGCAACAGAAGTTATGTGCAAAACGATAGAAGTACACAAAATTCCTATTGATAGAAAAGTGTGTAGGAACATGATTGGAGTACGGAATCGAATGGTCACTGTCTGTTGGTGACACACGCATGCAGAATGGGGCTGACAGATTGAGAAGACTGCAGGAAATGTCTAGAGCAAGGCACCATGGAAACAATGGAGCAGCTCCTATGCACTTGTCCAGCATTGGCAAGACTACGTTGTAAGCATTTGAAGCCCCCACGTTATGATACACCGGATGAGGTATGAATGGTGAAGCCATAAAGTCTGTTGAAATTCGCATCAAGCGCAAATATCCTAACTCTCATGGACCCAGTAACTGAACTCCATCTGGTATGGCAAAGGACCAAAACTGGTCTATACGTGGCTCATTGGCCTACCAGACTGTCCTAACCTAACCTTTAGTGTACGAATTATTTTTTTTTACTTAAAGAATAACTCAAAAATTTTTTTATAAACTAAACAGAAAGTTAAAAATATGTAAACCTTAATATTTGTATTTATTTACAAAAATTAAACATTTCTTTCAACTTCTTTTAAATTTCACTTTCATATTTACTTTTTTAGCTCAGTTTATTATTATATTCATTACATTAGACCCTTTTTTTAGTATATTTTAAGTTATTTAATGTATGAATGTTGGGCCAAAATCATTTAGTCTTTGATCACAATTTGATATTTTTTAAAATTTTGTTTATTTTTTTGCGAATTGATTTTTACTGTATTGTTTTCAACTACGATAAATAGACTAGGGTAGATAAATCTTGAAAATAACAAACATTAAGGGAAAAAGAATTTATGGGTGATTTGTTAGCAGCAAAAGGATGGGGAGGAGAGGGGCGTGGTTGGAAAACGGTTTATCCTGATTTCCTTCAATTTACGAACCCCATAAAAAAAGTTATACAAAGTGTATGGCATGATGTTGGTAATGAAAAATATATGTTGCGTTTTCCAATAGGGATGATGTGATTTCTAAGTACCATTTCGACAATTTTTAATGTCATAATCTGAATATTGTATTCAGGGGGTATTCTGGTCTAGAAGCATGAATTTCAGGTAATTTTTAAAGTGTCGTAAAAAAAGGCAATTAATATTTTTACTATCAATTTTTTATTAGTTATTTGTTAATTTTAGAAGAGTACAGAAAAAAATTAAAAAGTAAAAAATTTCAAGAATTATGAGCTGACGAAGTGGGGGGTCTCTAAAATTTCCACGTGACCATACCCATGATTTCAACCCTCCTAGTTATCTGAAACCAAAAAAAAAAAAAGATTATTAATCTAGAATAATGTCGCAATGGCCGGAACTACGGAAAAGTGGGAAAAAATTTTTTTCACAAAATGGCGACTGCCTGAAAAAAAAGTTTTTTTGGATCACTTTTTCTGACTATTTCGAATTTTTTAAAAATAATAAAAATAAAAAATTGGGGATGGGGCTAGTTCCAACCATAGACAAGCTTATAGAGAAGACTCTATAAAAATTTCAAGTAAATCGGTTCAGTAGAACCTGAGAAATCGTGGGTATCGTTCCGAAAAAGTCAGTTTTGAGAAAAAAGTTTAGGAGACAATTCTAGTGAACACGGACGCCACGTCACAAAATCGGCTGTATCTCCGAAAATAAGTCGAATTTTGAAAAATCCTTCCAAGATCATATTTTTGAAAGTCTAAACTTTCAAGATATGCAAAAAAATCATTTTTTTCAAAATCCTAGACAAGAATACCCCCTTTAGGAATGTTTACGATTTCATCATGGAAAGATACATATATACGCAAGAACAACGTTTACAAATTTATCAATAATCATCCCCCAATTGCAACTTTTCGTACGCTTTTGTCATTTTATGGTCGTAAAAATCGTCCACCTGTACTCGCAATTCGTCGAATTGTCAAGTGCTAATAACACAAAGAACCGCTCGAGGTAATAAAAATATTGCTGCCATTCAAGCAAGTGTTGCTGAAAATCGCAATTTGTCGATTCCAAGACGTTTTCAAGAATTGAGACTGTCTCAAGCCACAATCTTGCGGATTTTGAGAAAGAATTTAGGCTTGCATCCGTATAAAATTGTTCTCTCCGATAAGACTCACTTGCATCTGAGTGGTGCGGTAAATAAATAAAACTGTCGACTCTGGCGCGAAGAAATTCCACAAATTTTTCATGAACAACCATTATACTCGTATTCATCTAAATTGACAATTTTGTGTCGATTATGGTCTGATGGAATCGTCGGTCCGTACTTCTTTCGAAATGAATACTGTCAATGGAGAGCGGTATAAATCGATTATAACCAACTTTTTATGGCCGCAATTGGAAAAAGTTGATCTTGACATCATCTGGTTTCAACAAGACGGGGCTACGTGCCACACAGCACAGCAACAACCGAATTATTGCGAGAAAGGTTTGGAGATTCGATTATTTCAAGAAATTGTGGCATTGAATGGCCTCCAAGAAATTGTGATTTAACATTATTAGACTACTTCTTGTGGGGTTATTTGAAGCCATTGGTCTTTAGCAATAAACCTGACTCACTTCAAGCTTAAGAAGTCAAAATTGAAAGTGCTATTCAACATACATACATACATACATACATATGTATGTCTTGATTTAGTGGAAAAAGTTTATCGAATTGGTTTCTGTAAAGCAAGTCGAGGAGGCCAATTGAATGATCTTAATTGTATATGTAGATTGCACTTTACATTAAATAAAAAACGTTGGAATTGGAAACCCTGTATATAATTGTGTATAAGTACTAACATACTTAAGATTTTCTTAAACAAATTGCAAAAACTACGATTTTAGGCGATCATACTACGTATAAGTATAAGTAATTATAACGTGATTGAATTTTATTTTGAAACTTTTTTTATTCAAATTTGTATAAGTGTGAAAACAGAGATACATGCTGTCTATGTACATATGTATATACACATAATTCTTATACAATAAACTTATAACTCCAAGTAATTAAAATTCTAATTGCCTACCGTCGCTGTGAATGTAAAATCCAACATACTAAAAAAAATGACAAAAACAAAAATATAACAAAACCAAAAAAGTAAGTAGTAGTAGAGGAATGTCAAAAGCAAAAGTGAAGTAATATCACAAAGCTTTGCTGGCTGCCGTTCAATGTACCGGACGCCACCACTGACCTACAGAATTGTTTTACGTACAAATTTGGCGCTTGAAGAACATTTTCTGTTTCATTTTCGTTCCACTACTTTATTGTCACTTTCAATCATTACATTGCGTGCTGTTGGTGATCGCTAGCGAATGTGTGTGTGTGTACTATATATGTATATGTGTATATATAAGTACTTACATACATATTTATATATGCATATCAATTCATGTATGTATTGGACGCTGATTAATTAAGCACTATCGACAATTTAGCTTATATATATGTACATAATATTTCGAAGTATATATACATATGTATGTATGTATTTATACATATACATATGTAAAATGCAATAAATTGAGAGCTGTATTGAGTGTTCGTTTAAAACTGAGGTTTAAACGAGCAACTCTGTACAACTCACATGGCTGATTATTATTTGTGAATTTATTAAATCAATGGCTTGCGTTGGATACGCCGCGTGATGTTTTGCTCCAAGGCCTGAATCGACGCGGGATTGTACGCACAGGAAAAAGTCTAACGGTGTGATATCACATGCTCTTGGTGGCCAATCCCCTGACCCAAAACGTTAAATAAACTGCTCACCAAAGTGTCCTCTCAATAAATCCATTGATTGATGCGATATGTGGGAAGTGGTGCGCTCTAGTTGAAACCAAATGTCGCCGAGATCATGAGCATCAATTTCAGGCATAAAATGCGGGTGTTATCATTTCGCGATAATGGTCACCATTGACAGTTACGTTCTCACCGGCATCATTTTTGAAGAAGTACAGATCATTGTGTGATTCCATCGGCTCACACACCAGCAGTTCTTTAATCTTTTTAGGTTGCTCTTCGTCCCAAATGCGGCAATTTTGCTTATTTTCATAGTCATTGAGCCAGAAATGGGCATCATCGCTGAACAAAATTTGACCCGAAAAAGTGCGATCTCCTTAGAACTTTTCAAGAGCACATAGATCGAGATGTCGCTTGGAAAGGTTGGACGGCTTCAGTTCTTGCACAAGCTGTATTTTGTAAGCTTTCAATTTAAGATCTCGACGAAGTCGTTCCATATGCCAGTCCGAGTTGCTGCGAACGGCGCCGAATCGACTCTGCATGGTCTTCGTGTACACTCTCAGCAAAGGCTGCTATAGTATATTTTCTTCACTGCGTGCTGGACGTGTCATATTCGGTCGAATATTATCCAATTATGTTTGCTGGGTCTTAAGATGGTGTTGCGAATAGTACGCTCAGTAGGCCGATTATATTGACCATAAGTTGAGCGAAGCACGCGAAACAGATTCTTTACAGAACGTGAATTTTCGTAATAAAATTGAACGATTTGTAAACGTTGTTCAGACATAAGTCTTTCCATGATGAAATGCCCAACAATACTGAACAAAATAAACATGACAGCTTGACACAAAGGCTTTTGTAAAAATTATCTCTACTTGGATCACTCGTGAAATACACACAAAAATGATCAGCGTGACGAGCTGAGTGGAACTAGCCATGTCTTACTCTTTGTAAATATGCGAAATAGTACTTCAGTTTTCGAGATACCGATCTGAAACTTTACACATGCGCTTTTCTCTTCAAGAAGTTGCACATTTGTCGGAATCCCCGATATCGGACCTCCATAGCAGAGAGCTGCCAAACTGATCGATCAAAGTCTAGTTCTTTAATGGAGAATTGTTTTAATTTATGAAGAGTGTTATAGTTCGGTGCAACTGTAGTTAAGGTTTCTTCTTTGTTTTTTAACAGTACAAATTAAATTTTTTTTTAATAATTATGCTTGAAAGTCAAAGTCAATACAATATTAATATTATATATGTATTAAGCAAAAATGTATGCTGCTAACTTATACTATTATTACTGTTGAATTTAAATAAAAGCTTTTCTGCCAGTTTCCTATTATTAAATTTTTTCTCTCTAAAGAATAATTTTCTCTCTTAATTTTTGTCAACTTCTTGCATTTTTCGCTTACACTTTAGTTTGCATTGAAAAAAGCAAAAAATCGACCCAATGCGCTTAAGATTATTTCGACCTTTAAACATATTTTACTGTTATACATACTTACATACAGTCATATTCATGTTATGGAGGTTTTCTGTGCCATAAAGTCACACTGAGATCTATATTTCTGCTTTACTCACCACTTTTTTGTGTGAAACTGGTTTTTGCGCATTTCGTGCAGTTTTCTTGCAGTATCTGGCTGCTTGACTGTTGATTATGTCGGAGTTTGCTGGTTCGGTTATGAAAATCGCCGAAAAGCAGTGTGTTATGCTGCAGCAACCTTGGCGAAGTTGAGGCGAATTTGTTTGAATGTGAATTTGTTTAAATATTAATACATAAGTTTAAATAACTATATATATGTATATGTACATATATTCCTCTGTATATATGCTAAGTGGCTAACTCAATACGGACTCGGTTATACTTATTCTAAAAAAACATATTTTTTTCTCTTCATTTTCTTCAAATATTAGCATTATATTTATAAATATTAGCAGGAAGTAAATTTCCACTCAAACAAAAAAAAAAATATTATGAAAATTGCATGCAAAGAAGACTTAGAGTGCAAAACCATTTGCAAATAATACATCAATATTCTCTTTCAATTTAATTACAATTGCTTGCGGTAATTAGAGAAATAATATGTGGTTTGCTGCTTTATAGGCAATTCCAGATATACATATGTATTTTCATGTGATTGACTTTAAGTGCATCTTCGTTGTATTTGTCATGTGTTTACATAAAAATAAGGAAATGCGTTAAATTCGGCTGCACCGAAGCTTTAATACCCTTTCAAAAAAAAAAAAAAGTGTGCAGACAAGAAATCGATTTTGATCGTCCAGTTTGTATGACTGCTATATGCTCCAGTAGTCCGTTCTGAACAATGTGTTGGGAGATTGTAGCGTTACTTTGGGGAATAATCTACCCTAAATTTCGTCAAGAAAATTTATCAAATGAAAAAGTTTTCCATACAAGAGCTTTATATTTATTCTTCGTTGTAACCATTACGTCGGACAATAATTAATGCCAAATATCGCGAAGTTGTCTTGTTAAATAAAAAAGTATTCCCTAAATAAACTTCATATTGATCATTCAGTTTTTATGGAAGATAAAGCATGATCCGTTTCGAGGTTCCCTTCTTTTTTTAAAGGAAAAACACAGAAACTTCTTGACTGGTAACTGGCGAATGACACGCGTGATGTTTTGCTCCAAGGTCTGAATTGAAGCGGGATTGTGCGCATAGTGTCTGGGCTTTACATATCCCCACAGGAAAAAGTCTATCGGTGTGATATCACACGATCTTGGTGGCCAATCGATCGGCCATAAACTTGAAATTATTTGCTTACTGAAGTGTTCTGTCAATAAATCCGTTGATTGATGCGATGTGTGGGAAGTGGCGTCGTCTTGTTGTACGAGTAAACACCTGTCACTGAGGTCACGAGCTTCAATTTTAGACATCAAATAGTCGGCTATCAAGTCGTGATAACCGTCGCCATTGACGGTTACGTTCTCACCGGCATAATTTTTGAGGAAATAAGAACCGATCGTCCCACCGACTCATAAACCACACCAAACCATTGTTTTTTCTTCAAATGCTGCAATTTTTCTTGTTTACATGCTCATGGAGCTCGAAATGAGCCTGAACGCTGAACAAAAGAGCCCATAGAGCGATGTGATGTCGATTGGGAACTTCAAGCGGTTTCAGTTCTTGCAAAAGCTGTATTTGGTACGCTTTCAATTTAAAATCTCGACGTAAAATGCGCCAATTTGCTCCATACGTCAGTCCGAATCGCGCCGAATCGACTCTCTACAGTCTTTGTGTACACTCTACGGCTGCTATATTTTCTTCACTGCGTGCTGGACGTCGTCAATTCGGTCGAATATTATTGAATGCTGGGTCTCAAGATGGGTGTTGGTGTTGCGAATAGTACGCTCAGTAGGCGGATTATGTTGACAATCAGTTGAGCAATGTGCGCTAAACACCTTCTTTACAGAACGTGAATTTTCGTAATGAAGTAACAATGGCGATAAAAAGTTGACAAAATGGTGGTGCTTTTTTTACTTTGAATCTTACCCAAAATTTTGGTAATTTTTGGCTTTGTTATTTGGTGAAAAATGCTTTTAATTAAACTTATGGACTGGTTTGAACTGAGCGGCTACCCTTTAAATGGCTGTAGTAGCCTTGACAGACGGCAGCGGTAATCCGGATTAACTGCGCACTTAATCAGATCCAAATTTGTAGGTGACAGACGGCGTTGCGTTTTGAAAGGTATAAACAGCTCATTGTCCTTTTTATAATATTTTCAATGAAAATTAATAGAAGATAAACATCACGGTTGTTATCCGACCAATTTTTACCAAACCATTTTTTATTACAAAAACATATCAACACATTACTTTTAAAAATGGATCATAACATAGAAGTTTTATTGATATTATATTGAGAATTTGATAAACAGCTGTCAGGGTTGATTGTATTTCATTCACAATAGATGAAAATTGGCCATTTTTAACAATGTTGCCAACGAAAATCTCACAAACTCCCTAAAATTTTGAGAGTTATTTTTGGATTCAGCATATTTTGTAACTTCTGAATAAAAAAATGCTATTAATCTTATTTTAACGCTGCCGTCTGTCAATGCTATAACTCGTAAACTGTTTGAGGCATCGTGTTGAAATTTTAGTACGTTATTTTTAAAGGTATAAACTATCGAAAAAGCAGTTTGATATGACAGTTAAAAGCTATAGTTATCCGATCGGAAATTCTAGAGTTACCTTTTCATACAAGAACTCGATTTTGATCGGTCAGTTTGTATGACAACTTTATACTTAGTGGTCCGAGCTGAACAATATATTCGGGGATTGTAGCATTTCCATACTAAATTTCATGAATATATGTAAAAAAAAAAAAAAACTATATAAGAAATATTTTCATCTGGTTGTAACAAACTTAATATACTCTGTTCAGGGTATAAAAATATATATACCTATATATACATACATAAGTTGATATAATATATATAGTACATACATATGTATATATTTTAGCTTATAAGCACACATTTGCATATTAAATTTCAATTTGTTATATGCCTCTCTATAATACCCACAGTCATATAATTCTATAACCACAATATCAATCCATGAATCCATTGGTATACCGGTAGTTGATTTGATTACTTGTTACGCTTTCCATTTTTTTTTTTAATTTTTTCTTTACCGGTAGACCGGAAAAATTATTGAATTAGCATTTTACAAGTATACTCGTATATGAGTTACATATTATGCAATGACGTGTGGTTGATTGCAGCAATATAAATATCTAGCTTTATTGATGTATTTACATATTTAAACATATTGCTGTTGTAAAAAACTCTTCTGCTCGATCAAAGTTTCGCACTCAATTGAGCGCGCTGAGTAAACAGTGCAATGTAACGAATACGAGTACTAACGATGTTCAATAAAAGTCAACTGAGGGATCATAATATTAGTTATAAGGAAGATACTTAGCCGGTGCACTTAAAAGCATGTGTCTCATAGGTTATGTTTGTTCTAAAAAAAAATATGAATTTAATACTAGTGGCGCCGCCTATATAGTTTTGGGTCAATAGCATTATCAACCCTGTTAAAGTAATACCATTGCGATAAATATATAATTTTTCCAGTTTCGTGAAAATATTTCTTTTAGGTGCCTGCACAATATCATATGTACTAGGTTAGTTGCGCAACAGGTACCATTAAATACTCTTCACTTTATTAACATTATGGAGGCTTTAAATCGAGACGGGCTTAAAGGAAGTTATCAAGATAGCATTAGAGCGATTTCCATGCTGCTATCCAGAGTACACGAGCAATTGTCTGCTGAAGATTTGACACAACATCAGTTTGGCAAACTGACGGTGTTATCGAATCTTACACCTCATGGTCCTTAAAAGCTTTGGATGCCTGTTATAACTCTTAGGCTATTTTTGGAATAGCCTTACGAAACCAAAGGTCCGTGTTACTTTATAATTGAAAAAACTACACCGCTGATAAGCCGACGTGAAAGGAAACCTCTTTTTGTTGTAGACTGAGAATATATGAAAGGTCTACTCTTGGCCCTGACTTATGCTCTTCTTCTTCACTGACGTAGAAACCGCTTATGCGGTTCTAGTAGGGTTAGCAACAGCTTGCCAGTCGTTTCTTCTTTTCGCTATTTGGCGCCAATTCGAGATACCAAGTGCAGCCAGGTCATTCTCCATTTGATCTCTCCAACGGAGTGGAGGTCTTCCTCTGCTTCCACCGAGGGTACTGAATCGAAAACCTTCAAAGCTGGAGTTTTCTCTTCCAACCGGACAACATGTCCTAGCCAGCGCAGCCGCTATCTCTTCATTCGCTGAACTATGTCAATGTCGCTGTATATCTCGTTGGCAATGCGCAAAGAACCATAAACCTTCCGCAAATCCTTACTCGAACACCCTTAAGATCAACTCATCCGATGATGCCATTGCCTATGCTTCTGCACCGTATAGCAGAACGGGGTTGGTGCGTGACTTGTAGAATTTGGTCTTTGTTCGTCGAGAGAAGACTTTACTTATCAATTGCCTACTTAGTCCGAATTAGTACCTGTTGGAGAGAGTTATTATGCATTGGATTTCGAGGCTGACGTTGTTGTTGGTGCTAGTGATGGTTCCAAGGTAGATGAAATTATATACGACTTCGAAGTTATGACTGTCAACAGTGACGTGGAGCCAAGTCGCGAATACGAAGACTGTCTGTTTGACGACAGGTAATATTTCTTTTTCGCTTCTTTGTCCAACTTGAGGAAAGCAGAACTAATGGCACGGTTGTGTCCACAGATATGGATGTCATCGGCGTACGCCAGCTGTTGTACACTCTTGTCGAAGATTGTACCTTCTCTATGCAGCCCTGCAACTCGAATTTTTTTTACAGCAGTCGATTTAAGAAGTCACACGATATGTAATCGTCTTCTCTGAAACCTCGTTTGGTATCGAACGTTTCGGAGAGGTCCTTCTCGATCCTGACAGAATATTTGGTATTGCTCAACGTCAGTTTACACAGCGGTATTAGTTTTGCGGGGTTGGATTTCTTTCTACTAGAAATAATGTTTCCTTTGATAATTACATATACTCAAAATTCTCGGTAAGATACAGAGATCGTTTCGTCTTGTACTTCCTTCTTGTATTCCTTCACAATTCACTTCTCAGTACTTCTTTCTTCTATTCCAACTGAATTATCTATTATTGAAATTGGTTGCCTTACCTGATTTGTGATAAACTGCGGCACATTTCGTGGATAATAGGTTGTCAAAAAGGTCTTGCGGTATTTTCGATAGTTGGCGCTGAAAGCGCGTAGTTCTAGTTTTATTCGTCGCATCGGGTCATGCTTTACCTTTTTGGAAAGCTCATTTGACGCGCTAACACGTGTTTGATTGATTGTCGTTTCTTTTAAGTTGTTCGTGAGTTATAGCGTCGCAAACATGGAGCAAAATAAAGAGAAAATACAGCATATTTTACAGTACTACTACGCAAAAATGCATCTCAAGCCGCCAATAAAACTTGTGCAGTTTATGGACCCGATACAGTTTCCATTTCCACCGCACAACGATGGTTTCAACGCTTTTCGTTGTGGTGTAGAGGTGGTCGAAGATGCGCCACACTCCGGAAGGCCTGTCGTCGAAAATTGCGATAAAATCGCTGAATTGATCGAAAGAGACCGGCATAGTAGCAGCCGTAGCATCAGCACCATTATATAGTGAGATATATGTAGATGTTTATTCCTTTAATTAGCGCTAAGTGTGTCTTAAGTGTAATCACCCGACCAAAAAGTCAATTTTTTGTGCTTTAATTTTCCCTCTCCTCAGTAACAGTAAAAATAACAGTAATAAAACCTTGTACTATATGAAGTACATATACTTAAACATTTTCAAGTTCCTTTACATCCGACCTAAGTTTATTTTATATAGATTTTTTTATAGCTTTCTACACTCATTAACGATGCAATTTATTTATTTATATTTTAAGCATTCACTTTCAATGGCGGCAGTCATTGACCTATATGACACACATACATATTAATGTAATTTATGTAGGTACATTAGATTTTATAGTACACACATACATATCTACCTACAAAACTGTAGATAATCAGAAAGCGTTACACATTAACCACTTAAAGATTTATATGTTTATATGAAGGTATGTATACTGTGTGTATGTCGCCGTTAGGTGAATGTACTTGTGAATGACTACTTATCTAAAGTAAATACGAAATTATTGAGTTCGAAATGCATTGCCCTGCAATAAATCGTGTAAGTATTATAATAATGTCTGTAATAAAATAGTTTCATAAAAAAATTGAATGGTTTCTTTGAAATAAATTATATTACTATATATTGCACATGCTTATGGTGAATTATGGGTTCACACTTAAGCCACAATGCCATCTCTCGTCAAGCAATATCGAATATGTCACCGACTGCAATAAATCTCCTCGCAAAAATAAACAGAATCTAATTATTCTTTTTTTCACTTATTTCAATGGCGTATAACGTTTTTTGTCAAATTTATATGATTGCTGTTTCTAACATATAGTATTACTCAATCTCTCGTAATATATTGATTTGGTCGAATTCCCAGCCTAATGTTGTAGAGTGTAATAATTCAAGGCTCGCACCATATTTTGCCTCTCCAACTGCCATTTCATACAGAAAAAACAACGGTTGGTGTGGTTAGCTTAGGGGCGGTGGAATCATCGGTCCATATTTCTTCAAAAATTATGTCGGTGAGAACGTAACCGTCAATGGCTACCATTATCGCGCCACGATAACCGACTATTTGATGACTGAAATTGAACTCGCAATTAGGCGACATTTGGTTTCAACAAAACTTCCCACACAACGCATCAATCAATGGATTTATTGAGAAACCGGAACAATGGATTTATTGAGATAATACTTCGGTGAGCAGATAATTTCACGTTTTGGGTCGGTCGATTGGCCAGCAAGATCGTATGATATCACATCGTTGGACATTTTCCCTGCGGAGATATGTAAAGTTTAAAGTCTATGCGGACAATCTCGGTTGGATTCACGCCTTGGAGCGAATCATCACGCATGTCATTAGGCAGCTGCCTGTCGAAATGATCGAAGGAGTCATCGAAAGGTGGACGCAACGGATGGACCATCTGAGACGTAGCCAAAAAAATTTCTTTCTAATAATAAACATTCGCCATTAAATACAAAGATTCTGTGTTTTTTCTTTAAAAAAAGTATTCAACCTCGAAATGAATCACCCTTTAGAACATCAAAATCTTCAAAAAAAAATCAAAATATGGAACTAAAACTATCTTCTAGTTGGTTTAATCAGATGAAGAATAGTGAAGATGATTTTTTTTTAGTTGGAATATGATATATGAGAAAGTCTTACCTCTAAGGCGGGGATTATATTCCAAACTTATGTTAATAATGTATATCCTAACATACAATTTGATCAAATTTAACGCGGACGGACGAAATTTAAATAGTTTCACGAATTTAATTACAAATCTATATTATCGCCTTCAAAATCTGTGTCAGCTCCTCAGCCAAAATACAAGCATCCCAACGCATACTCCAATTTTCCATACACTTGCTATAACTTCGATTGGAATGGTCTTCAGTGGATTTCAGCGATTTTTGTATTTTTACTCGGTTTCTGCTCATGCTTAGAGCTCCATTCGCTAAATTGTTGTACAGTTTCGACGTTATATTCAAAAACTAACGTCTCCTCATTAGTAATGATGCGTTTGATGTACTCGTATGTAAGGTCCTCAGCTATGTTATCAAACGTCGTTCTTGCAAAAGATTTTGGTACGAGTTAACGAAAATGTGTTGAGTTGATCCTTAAGTGCTGTCTGTCTGATACCAACACGACGATTTTTAAGCAAATTTTTTCATGATATCGTCAATAACAGATGTGGATGGTCAACTCCGATGTGGCAAGTTTTCGAATACTTTACGATCTTCACTGAATGCCTTGTGTCACTCAAATACTTGTATTCGTGATAAAGGAGACTCCGTTCTGCGACATTTTCCGGCCGTCGTCGGGATTCCGCTGGATTTTCCATTGGTTTTGAACTAATTTTTTGATAGTAGTGTAGTAAGTATATCCCGTCCAATGGATACAAGTGAAGGGTTGAGTCTAAGCGGCTCTAAAAGTAAATGTCAATAAAGTGCTCATGAAATAAGAGCATTTCCTCTGCATGATGGTTGGCTATACCGTCTGGCCTCGGCCGTCAGAGTTTTGTTAGCTAGGAAGACAGGGCGCACCAATTGTAGTCCAGACAGTGGGTGTGGTTTTCAGTTGAATAGCAGAGGCTGTATGGTATGGTCGCTTCATTACCGTATGCACCGTATGGAACATAAACTATACACATAACCCAATCAGGGGCTTATTACTAATATTATTAATTTAGCAGACAAGGTCCGATATCGTCAACAAAGTATTGGAATGTAAATTTCAAATAACGGGTATGAAATAAAAAATATTTTGAAAGTTTTCCACAACTCTACATGGACTCCCGTGTAGCTGTTTCCTTAGCTTTTCTTAACTGCAAACAAATATTTACAACCATTAACGATAATCTTATCCCATAAGCAATTCGAGTAAATGTATTTGTCAAGCCTTTTAGCATGCTCCCCACTTGGGTCAACACGGATCAAAGTGCAATAATCGTATCAGCAACAAAGGGTATAAAACTGCGAAAGTTGGCAAATAGCAAATGAACGTGACAAAGCATTGCATAGGTGTTTATGACTTTTGAATGCTAATCTGACAACAAAATTCGGATAGTTTTGCGCTTAAAGCGTACGATTAAACGATTAAAGTATATTTTATTTGCGATTCCGTAACTCCTTATCGACGAAGTTTCGTTCTGCTATAAATTAGGAGTTCGCAAAAATTGTTGAGACTTTATGATCTTCAAATTTTACGGCGCGATTGTTTTGGTTATGCTAATCTAAATGATCATATCTTAGTAGAAATTAAAAAAAAAATAAGAACTAACTATTTTTAGCACTTGATTTTTGAACTAATTTTATCACATAAAATCGTATGAAAAATAGAAAAACTTTGCCCCCGAACTCTTTTTTTACGCACGCTTTTTCGTTCCCTTTCATTGCAGCGCACTCTGGGCTTACCTCAAGCTGCTGCGTCTAACCAAAAAATATGAACGTGAAAATCTCACCATCGCCGACATATTCCAAATGCAAGTCAAACAGAATCCGAATAAATATGCGATAATCAGCGAGACACAACAGTGGACCTTTCGACAATTGGATGAATTTTCAAATCGCGTTGCGAACCTCTTTCATGCACAAGGCTTTCGCAAGGGTGACGTAGTCGGCTTGCTATTAGAGAATCGCGCTGAATTCGTCGGCATTTGGTTGGGTTTGTCGAAAATCGGCGTTATCACACCATTGATCAACACCAATCAGCGTGGCCCATCACTTTTACACAGCATTACTGTGGCGCACTGTAAATCCTTGATTTTCGGTGAAGGTTTCAAAGATGCCGTAGAAGATGTACGTAATGATATACCCGCTGATGTGCCGCTTTATCAATTCAATAATGAAGCAAATGGGGAGGTAATCGCAACGGCGCGTGATATGACTACATTGCTGGAAACAGTAGAGAAACGTAAAGTAGCGACCACAGCGGATCGCGCCAATCATCATGATCGTCTGGTCTATATCTATACGTCGGGTACGACTGGATTGCCTAAGGCGGCGGTGATCTCACACGCGCGGTAGGTTTAAAGTAGTTTGTGGCTTGTAACTCTCAATTTTATACTCATAAACCTTTTAGCTATCTTTTCATTGCGGCTGGTATTAACTATACCATGGGTTTCCGTCAGGACGATATCTTCTATACACCACTACCACTCTATCACACTGCTGGCGGCATTATGAGTATGGGTCAGTCTGTTCTGTTTGGTTCTACCGTAGCGATACGCAAGAAGTTCTCCGCCTCCGGTTACTTTGCTGATTGTGTCAAATTCCAGGCAACCGTAAGTAGTAACGCCTTCTATTAAACGCTCAAAGTTTTAGGTAGGAAGCATACTCTGAAAATATTCTCTATCATATACTTTTATTAATTGAACTATAATAAAATCCATACTTTTTCCACTTATCCACAGGTCGGTCAGTACATCGGCGAGATGGCACGCTATATACTTGCTACCCCAGCATCTCCTAACGATCGCGCTCATCAAGTGCGTCTCATTTTCGGCAATGGTTTGCGCCCGCAAATCTGGCCCCAATTCGTCGAACGTTTCAATATACCCAAAGTAGGTGAATTCTATGGCGCTACGGAGGGCAATGCAAATATTATGAATAATGACAGCACAGTCGGTGCGATTGGTTTCGTCTCACGCATATTGCCGAAAATTTATCCCATCTCAATACTGCGTGCTGATCCTGATACCGGTGAACCAATACGCGGCCCCGATGGTCTCTGTCAACTGTGTGAACCCAACGAACCTGGCGTATTTATTGGTAAAATTGTTAAAGGTAATTCAGCACGTGAATTTCTCGGTTATGTGGATGAGAAAGCTTCGGCAAAGAAAATCGTACACGACGTATTTCACAAAGGTGATATGGCTTTTCTCTCCGGTGATCTTTTGGTTGCGGATGAGCGCGGTTATTTGTTCTTTAAAGATCGTACCGGCGATACGTTCCGTTGGAAGGGTGAGAATGTGTCGACTAGCGAGGTGGAGGCGCAGGTTAGCAATGTCGCAGGTTATAAGGATACTGTTGTTTACGGCGTAACCATACCACATACGGAGGGACGCGCTGGCATGGCTGCTATTTATGATCCTAACAACGAAGTGAATTTGGAGGTGTTCGCCGAGAAATTGGCGAAGGTTTTGCCTACATATGCGCGTCCACAATTTTTGCGTTTCCTCACCAAAATCGATATGACCGGCACATTTAAGTTGCGTAAAGTGGACTTGCAAAAGGAGGGTTTCGATCCTTCGAACATAAAAGATACCATTTACTATCAGACGCCAAAAGGACGCTATGAACTGCTCACACCGGAGATTTATGAAAAAATCAACTCCCACGAATTGCGTTTTTAAGCGCATTTAATCACTGTTGAAATGCGTTGCCTCTTTTGTGAGGTTATGTTTGCCTGTTTTCCAGAGTTTAAGCATTTTATATTGAAATTGAAAATTAAAAAAAAAAATTGTTACTTTAGTTTTTAGTACACACTTTGTTTACACAAAGTTTGCCAACTAAAGATCAATGATACTTTTTTATTACTTCATATACATTCATATGTAAAAATTGTTATCTTGCTGTTAGGATTAGTTGGTAGAATAATAAAATTATGTAGTATAATACTTGTAAATATAAATTGTTTACACTAGGTTCGACAAATTTCTATCGATTAAACGATAACAGTTTGATAGGAAACTATTATAACTTAAGTGTATGACGGCTAACGTATTTTCTAGCTGAATTCATTTAAAATACTATATAAGACGGTTGAGGTTTACGTACCTAAAGCTGTTAAAGACTTTACATACATAATATATATATATATTTCTAGTACGCACAAACCGATTTGGAAAATAAAATGAGATTAAAGTTTCAATAAATTTTTTATTTTTATTTATATTAATTATTTCATTAATAATCATCGAAATGTCAAGGTTTCCATTACAAAAACCAAACTATCTACTTAGCAGCATTTCTCAAAATTGTTTGATTCTGTTTATCTACATCTTTTCTGGGTGTTTGACTCAGTTATCTGGTTCTTGAGTTCTAAGAGTTGTTCAGGAGCGCCAAGTTGTTGATATTGGTTCTTTATTTCATATTAGAAATAGTCAAAATTTTATACAAAATCCATCCCGGATTAAGTACATACTAACATTAATAATCTTAATCTTATATGTGAAAACTGGAAAGCTGTAAGACATGATTTACTAGCCATAATGAACTGATTTGTCATAGAATGAGCGCTCGATCACAACATACAGGGTTTTTCCGAAATGTAATAGGACTGAGTTGATTTAAAAATTTATTGAACCAATCGTTACATTCTTTAATAACTTTCAAAATAAGCTCCTTCTGCGTCGATGTAGCGCTGCCAGCGCGATTTCCAAGCATTGAAGGCGTTACGGCATTCTCCGGAATAGCCTTAAGAGCCGAGATGCATGCTGTTTACATTCCCTCTGTTGTCTCAAAATGCTTGCCTTTCATCGGCCTTTTCAGGCAATGAAACAAAAAAGTCCGGGAGGCCACATCTGAGTTGTAGGGTGGCTGCGGAAACGTGGCGATGCCGGCCTTGCTTAGGTAGCTGTTCACAAGAAAGGCGGTTTGAGCCGGGGCGTTGTCGTGGTGCAACTTCCAATCGGCTGCGAAGTCTTGTCGGAAATTGACCTGATTAACCCTTCATTTGAGTCTCTTGATGACTTCCACGTAAAACTCGACGTTGAAGGTTTGTCCAGGAGGAACAAATTCATGGTTGACGATGCCTTTGATGTCAGAAAAGACAATGAGCATTGTTTTCACATTGGATTTGCTCATTCATTAGCGACCTCTTTCCGGTCCTCCTTAAAGGCTTGGTGCCACCGAAGCCTGCTTGATCGCGTACCTCTGCTTTAACGAGCGCTATTTCGGCTTGCACCACTCATAGAAACACGTCGTGTGAAAATGTTTGTCTTGACTCTCCAGGTGCTCGTAGACAACTGTCCAGCCGGTCGAACGATAGCTAGGAACACACTCTACCGAATACAGTCCTATTACTTTCTAGACAAACCCTGTACAGCTGAATATAAGTACAGAAGATATTATGAAACAAAATCTATGAAATAATTAGGGCATAAAGTAGTTTGGTTGGCAGAAGAGGTCAACACCGAGTCAAAGACCTAATTCGGGGTTACAATATAGTTTTGGATAGTGAAAATAAATTTTTAAACATAAAGTCTTTAAATAAAGAGGATATACTCTTTTAAATACCATCATCAATGAACTTATTAGAACTTATAAGTGTCGACTTAGAAATGAAGAAGTCGAAATTCGGAAGATGTCGGATGGAATTATGCCGAACTACCCACCTATATATCTACTTTGAAGTCATCCTGAACAGTTTGAAAACAAGCTGCATTTTGCTGTTATGTCATAATAAAGTGGTATGAAGACCTTCTTGAATCGATTGATATCAAAAAAGATTTCAGTATGAGTACTCGTTATCCACACAAAGCCGTAGGAAGAAAACCGGGCATGGATATGATTGTAGTGAGTCTACAAAATATTGTTTCAGAGCACTGGACGAAACTGAGAACTGCAAGTCGGGGAGGGTTTTTCTCCGATCTTCCACCTCTTTTGGTCACTGCACACTTACTGTACAAGTATTTTAATTAGAAGAAACACGGCATCTAGTGCCAAATATGAAATCAAACATATCATCATCGATTCGATCATTAAGTCAACTAGTTACAAAATTAAATATTTTATTCAATGCTAGTGAGAGCAGAGAAATAGCATGTCTTTTCATGAGCTGGAAAACCTAAACTAAGGAAGAATTTTGTTTCAACTGAATATTTAAAATTAACGACAACTCGCCCAAAATGGCTTAGATGATTTTGGCAACAAATGTGAAGAAAAACCACCTTGTAAGAGAACAATTCTCGTAGCGTTGTCAAAAGCTTTTCACAATTCTTAATCATACTGGAAAAAATTGATAAATTCATGATTCCTTCAGGGCTGAAGAGGTGGACCTTGAAGTATATGAATTTTCATCAATCATCCATACTATTTCGAGGTCGAAATTCCAAACGGAAAATAATTAAATAGGGGGTTCGGCAGTATCGTATACAGGAATACAGACTGGACCTCAACGTCAACGACCTCAATAAGCATACCACTGCGATTATAGCCAAAGTACAGAACAACCTGGCAGCACCAGTAGAAAGGTGGCCACTTACAAGGCAATCGGCAGGGCGATCTTCAATTACGTGCCCCAATATGGTCGCCTGGATGCAGTAGAAAAAGTTACAAAAAAGTCAGAACATCGCCCTTCGAACTATCACATTACGTCTCTTGATGCCCCCGCCCCCTACAAAACCAATTAATCCATTGACCTATGAAATAAATAGGCTCATTTGGTTTATAAACACGTTTATTCTCATTCATATATATATATATATATATATATATATATTAAATATACTATATATCATATACTATTTTAATTCACAATGAATGTGACATTTTCTTAAAACAATTTCTTTTATTTTCATTTATATGTATGTATGTATGTATATGTTTTGCATTTATGCATTTTGTTTTTCACTTAATGCTAAATTTTATAGTTGAACATTTATGTATGTATGTACGACTGCTACATTGGTGTCACTTGAGTAAGTAAACAGTATACTGCCAAAAAATTGGAATAACACAGAAATAATGCGTTTTGTTTCACGGATTTTTTAAAATTACATTTAATATTTATAAATTGTTTCATATTTAAAAAGGTTTTAAATTAGTATATCTTTGCATAACGGACAATTTTTAATTTTAAAAATTTATGAAATTAGAAGTCTCAAACTTTTTTAAACTATTATATACAATAGACATGATACTGATTATAATAAAAAACTAAATTTTAACAGTTATTGTTTAATTGATTTTGATCAATAATTTTTTTGATATTTTTTTTATAAAAAAATAATTAGAATTTAATTTAAATAAAATATTAAACAATTAAGAAAAAAAATTATTTAAAAAATTTTAATATTTTGGTTCTATATTTCTAAAATGTTTGAACATATGTTTTTATTGTATTTTATTTTTCTGACAAAATATAAATTATTTAGTATCGGTTGTTTGTTTTCGCAATTAATCAACTATGTTTCAAATAACTTCAAGATTATTTTTTTGTTTTTCTAATTGATTAAATAATTTGTTTTATAAACTGTAATATTTTTTTTAATAACATATTAAGACAAAAATAATAAAAGGAAATAATTGTTAATTTGTGTTTTTGTATTTTCCAAAATTTTTTAACATAATTTTTATTTTATTTTTTTTATTATATAATAAAGTAAATTAATTAATTTGAAAGAAACATTTTTTTTAATTAATTTTAATCAACTATTTTTTAATAAATTGTTTTTTATAAAAAATTAATTAGAATTTAATTTTAAAAAAATATTAAAAAATTAAGAAAAAAGTTATATAAAAAATATTAATATTTTGGTTCTATATTTCTAAAATATTTGAACATACACACGTTTTTATTGTATTTTATTTTTCTGACAAAATGTACATTATTTAAACATAAAAATAAAAAAAATACAAGCATTAATTTCAGTATCGATTGTTTGTTTTCGTAATTAATCAACTATTTTTCAAATAACTTCAAGATTATTTTTTTGTTTTTCTAATTGATTAAATAATTTGTTTTATAAACTGTAATATTTTTTTTAATAAAATAATGTATTAAGGCTAATTTAATATTTTTAAGAGGAAACAATTGTTAATTTTTGTTTTTTGTATTTTCCAAAATTTTTTAATATAATTTTTATTATTATATAAATTTTTTAATATAATTTTTATTTTATTTTTGTTTATAATAAAGTAAATTAATTAAATTTCAAGATTAATTTTTTTGTTTTTGTAATTAATTTTAATCAACTATTTTATAATAAAGTGCAAAATTTTTTTAAATAAAAAATTAAGAAAATCAGAATCATTTTTTTAAAACTGCAATATTTTTTAAATAAAAAACTAAGAAATAAACATACACAAAAATTTTATGATTCATTTTTTGGAAAATTTTTTATTTTACTTTAATTTATTGTTTTTGTAATTAATTTAAATCAATTATTTTTTAATAAACTGCTATATTTTTTAAATAAAAAGTTAAGAAAAAGAATATTAAAAGAATTTATGATTATATTTTGTTTCTGTAATTATCTTTAATCATTTTTTTAAACTGCAATATTATAAATAAAAATTAAAAAAAAACATACACACAAATTTTATGATAATTTTTTTGGAAAATTGTTTAACAAAATTTTTTATTTTATTTTAATTTCTATATTTACTATTCAACTATTTTTTAATAAACTGCAATATTTTTTAAAATAAATCATTAAGAAAAAATATATTTAAAAGAATTTATGATTATTTTTTGCTTCTGTAATTATCTTTAATCATTTTTTTTTTAACTGCAATATTATAAATAAAAATCTAAGAAAAAGAAATATACACAAAAATTTTATGATAATTTTTTGGAAAATTGTTTAACATAATTTTTTATTTTATTTTAATTTATTGTTTTGTTATAAATTTCAATTAACTATTTTTTAATAAACTGCAATATTTTTTCAATAAAAAATTAATAAAAATAATATTTACAAGAATTTTTGATTATGTTTTTTTTGTAATTATGGTTAATCAATTATGTTCTAATAAACTGCAAAATTTTTTAAAATAAAAAAATATTTAAAACAATTTAAGAATTAAATTTTTGTTTTGTATTTTTTGACATAATTTTGTATTTAATTTTTTTTCTAATATTTTTTTATATTAAAAAAAAAATATTTGTATACATATATGTACATATGTACATACATACATATATACACATGTATATTTTTGTCAAGTGTAATTTAACAAATTTCTTTTTATCTAAATTAATTTTTGTGTTATATTCTGATTTCCAAATTTTTTTAATTTTTTTGGTCTGATTCGTTTGTGTAAGAGATGTTTGTTTATATTTTATGCACAAAAATCATTCGCTATTAATAATTCATCATTAATTTAATTTTTAATTATTTATTTGTTGTATTATTGTAAAAACAACTCGTGTTTCCAAATTTTTGGCAAGTTACTGCATAGAAAAAAATTAAATGCTTAAGTAGTTGTATCTATAGACAGATATTAATAATACACTTTTAATTATTTTTGTAAGGTGTAATTAGTGCGAAATAATAACAAATATATTTAACATAGTTGATATTACTGTATTATGTTCATATATATTTCTAAGTAAAATTAAAAACTAAAGTCTATAGTAAATTTCAAAATATGAAAATTTTTACTTAGCAACTAAAAGGTACCAAATACTTTTGATGTTAGTACTAAATAAGTGAGTTTGTTTTAAGAAAATTCAATTTTCAATTGAAATGGCATTGCTTTTTATTATCATTTCTATTGTATTTTTGCAACAGGAAGTTTATTGGATTTTATTTTATATATATTTTTTCTTAAACAAAAAAAATATATAATATTTTTTCTTTGAATGAAAAGTATAATATTAAAATTTAATTACTAATAATATTGAAAGGATTAGCATTTTTATATTATTTCTTTCATGATTGTGGCGTATAACTTATTACAAAAAAACATAATAATAAGTAAATAATAAAATACGAAATACACATTTTTAATTTAAAGTAATTTTTTTTTAAGTAAAAAAATAAAATAACAACAATTATAATAAAAATATTGATTTTTTTCTGTAAACTTCTTATAATTTTTCTTTAAAATTTCTTTAACATTTAAAATTATGGCGTTTCACTTTATATATAACTGATTTTTTCCAAATGTCGTTCAAAAACACTTTGCCCTTTTATCTTTTTTTATTAAATTAATTTTTGTTTAATTTTTCGATTTCCAAAATTTTTTTATTTTTCTTTGTCTAATTCTTTTGTTTAACACATTTTTGTGTATTTTCTTTCTTTCCAATTTTTTTTTTTTAATTTTTGTTAAATTTTTTGTGTACCTCATTTAATTATATTTCACTTAATACGCAAATTTTAGTATTTTTTCGGATGAACTTTGAATTTTATAAATTAATGTATGTTTTAGTTTTTACTTTGCTTGCTCTTGATATTGTTGTAACTTCATTTAACTACCACTTTTTTATTAATTCTTGTTCTTTTGTAACTATAATGCTAATTGCGTAAGTGTCAAATAATTAATTTATATTCCAATTTATTTTTTTTTTTCGTTGATTGCATACACTAGTATAGTTTCCTTTTGGTTTTTAATGTTTTTGAATTTTTTTTGTAATAATAAAATTTTGTTTTGCTTTGTGCAATAATATTTTCCAACTTTTTTATTTTGATTCGTCATTAGAAAGTTCCTTAATCTAGTTAAAAGTATTTTAACTAGCAATCGTAATATAATAAAAGTGAAATACTTTAATTTCGGTGCAACATTTTTTAACAACTTATTGCATTTCATTTATTTTTTATAGAAAATA